>NC_087272.1:36560882-36723382 GCF_015220805.1 Pogoniulus pusillus
ATGGAGAGAAAAGGAGGAAGATGCGAGTGAAGAGGAAGATGCGAGTGAAAAGGAAGATGGGAAGGAAAGGCAGGAGATGGAAAGAAAAGGAGGAAGGTGGGGGAAAATAGGAGATGGAAGGGAAATGAAAGAGATGGGGGAGAAGGGAGATTGAAAAAAAGAAAGGAGATTCAGTATTTACATTGAAATCAGCCTGTCCATGACCAGCCTCTGGTCATTTCTGCTTGGAGTAGTAACCAGACATCATCATCAACTCACTGTGCTGGCTGGAGAAGAGCAACTCACACCTGCCTGAGAGTTAAAAATGAGGAAAGAAGGAGAAAAACTAAGAAATAAAAAAGAAGACCAAATAAAAATTATAAATATGCAAAGTGTGAGGTCTGTCAGCAAGTTCTGCACGGGCAGCAATGTGTCCTTGTGGCCAAGAGAGGAAATGGCATCCTGAGGTGCATCAGGAAAAGTGTGTCCAGCAGGGCTAGGGAGGTTCTTCTTCCCCTCTGCTCTGCCCTGCTGAGACCACATCTGTCATACTGTGTCCAGTTCTGGGCTCCCCAGTTCAAGAGAGACAGAGACCTGCTGGAGAGAGTCCAATGGAGAGCCACAAGCACTTGAGCATCTCCCATATAGAGAGACACTGAGAGCCCTGGGGCTGTTTGGTCTGGAGAAGAGAAGGCTGAGAGGAGATCTGATCAGTGCCTATCTGATCAGTGTCTATCTGATCTTTGTGGTCCCTTCCCACCCTGACTGATTCAATGGTGGAGTTGCCATCCCTGGAGGTGTTCAAGAGAAGACTGGATGAGGCACTTGATGATATGGTCTGGTTGACTGGATAAGGCTGGGTGCTAGGTTGGACTGGATGAGCTTGGAGGTCTCTTCCAACCTGGTTGATTCCATGATTCTATGATTCTGTTCTATGATTCCAATTGTACTTGTGATCTTTTTTTTAACAAAGAGCTTACCTTGACTGAATTTGGTTATTAAACTGCATTAAATAATTAGTGCAGCAGTAGAAAAGAGTTTGTGACTATAAATGTAAAGAAAGCACTTATGCAATCCTTCAAGCAGCAGGAAATAAGGACATACTCTGTTTATAACACACTCAGGAGGCAGATGTCTCTAAAGTAGCTTCCACTTCAATGCAAGACTCTGTGATACCAATTAGGAAGCAGATGCCATATTGCCTGGGCATCCTGTTTCCAAATGCTGAGGACTGTTTATGATCAGAAATGTGATATGGAAAGCAGCACTGAAAATAAGCTTTTGAATCAAAAGTGTTAAAATATATAACTGTGCAGAACACCCACCAGGTGCTCTGCAATGCAGGCTTTCAGGGATGGATTTCTGGGGGCATTGGTGGGGTACAGTGATAGGTTTCAGTGCTGCCTCAAGTCCTGAGACATGTCTGCTTCCATATTTTTCCTGTGAGGATTATCATCAATAGTCAATGACCAAACAACTGACAGTAAAAGATGTTGGGAAGCAGTGGCTTGACAGCAAAGGTACAGAATAGAGTAGATTGGTTTAGGTTGGAAGGGGCCTCAAAGATCTTCTAGTTCCAATCCCCCCCTCCATAGGCAGGGACATCTCCCACTAGAACAGGTTGCTCAAGACCTCATCCAACCTGACCTTGAGCATAGAATCATAGATTGGTTTAGGTTGGAAGGGACCTCAAAGGTCCCTGAGTTTCACAGGCTCACAGGATGTTAGGGGTCAGAAGGGACCCAAGGAGATCATCGACTCCAGCCCCCCTGCCAGAGCAGGACCATACAATCTAGCTCAGATCACAGAGGAACACATCCAGACAGGCCTTGAAAGGCTCCAGAGAAGGAGACTCCACAGCCTCTCTGGGGAGCCTGTGCCATGCTCTGTGACCCTTACAGTAAAGAAGTTCCCCTTGTGTTGAGCTGGAACCTCTCATGCTGCAACTTACACCCATTGCTGCTTGTTCTATCCTTGTTTCAACCTCCCTGCCATAGGCAGTTGCACCACTGATTTGTAAGCAGAAGCTCTGTACTAGATTTGGGTACAGGCATGCTTTGCAGTGTGCCCTGCCACCTTTATCCCTGGTAAGGTGGAAGCCCCATCCCTGGAAGTTTTCAAGGTCAGGCTGGATGTAGCTCTGAGCAATCTGATGGTAGTGGAAGTGTCCCTGCCTGTGGCAGTGGGGCTGGATCTAGGTGATCCTTGAGGTGCCTTCCAAACGTGAAAATGCTGTGATTCTATGAAAGATGGTGTGAAAAATGCTCCTGTGCTGCAGTATCCTTTATTAATATATTTCTTTATCAACTTCTCAGTTCATTCACCAATTTAGAATCAGCTCTATGGGCCCACTTTAGATGTTGGTAAAGGGAAGAGAATTTCAATCTATTAGGAGCACTGTGTACAGTTCTGAAGCCCCCAACACAAAAAGGACATGGAACTGTTGGAGGGAGTCCAGAGGAAGCCATGAAGATGCTCAGAGGGCTGCAGCAGCTCTGCTATGAGGACAGGCTGTGAGAGTTGGGGCTGTGCAGCTTGGAGAAGAGAAGGCTTTGAGGAGACCTTGGAGTGGCCTTCCAGTATCTGAAGTGGGCTACAGGAGGGCTGGGGAGGGACTATTGACAAGGTCTTGTAATGACAGGATGAGGAGGAATGGGTTTGAAGTGGCAGAGGGGAGATTCAAACTGGATGTTAGGAAGAAGTTGTTTGCAGTGAGGGTGGTGAGACACTGGCACAGATTGCCCAGGGAGGTTGTGGAGCACAGAATCACCCAATGTGATCTTTGATCACATTGGGTGATTCTGTGCTCCACAACCTCCCTGAAGGTGTTCAAGGCCAGATTGGATGAGGCCTTGGGTACCTGTTCTAGTGGGAGGTGTCCCTGCCTATGGCAGAGTGTTGGAACTGGCTGAGCTTTGAGGTCCCTTCCAACCTAAACCATTCTGTGATTCTATGAATTGTGACTAGTGCTTCTCTCCCTTTGCTGTTCTCCTCTCTTCTTATTTTCTTCCTACTCTCCCCAGTCCTACACAAGATTTTTAGGGGCATTGAAACCAAATGTCTCCTCAGGGGCACCATGTAAAATAAAGGCACCATCTCAGGGCTTCAACCACCTTTGTGCATCCCAGGAAACAGGCTGGCTGTGATGGATTGTGCCAAGTGATCAGACAGTGAGCAATTCCTCACCCCTACCAGATGAAACATAAATTCCCACTGCTTTCAGTACATGGAAGTAGTCAATGAACTCATTTTCCTTCCCATCATTATTATGCATTTTATCATATCCATCTTATAATGAGGATGTGTCAGCTGGGGGATTTATTACATCTATAATATGCTTAAACTCATGGATCATGTCAGAAAATGCATTCCTAATGCCTTTATTTCCTTTTCAATCTTCCAGATCCATTTTGTTCTCATTTATGCTGCCTACTTCTGCTGCTTCCTCCCAACGCTTCGCATTCCCTCTGCTTCTCTGTCACTGCTCTTTCTCCTTCCTTTCACTGTGTTGCTGTTAAATCCATGTGTTCTAAACTGTTTTCTGCTTCCCCTCCTTCTTAGTATCGATGAAAGAAGCCAACAGAACAAGTTGTTTCTGTACAAATGGTTCTCTTTACTGTTAACATGAAAGGGATTGTGGTTAGAAAGTGTATACTCGTAGAGGAGAACTGTAGGGTGGAAAAAGCTTTGTGGGTTGGAGAGAAAGAATGGGAAGAAACTTGAAATAGCAGGTTCACAGGATGCTAGGGGTTGGAAGGGACTGCTGGAGATCTTTGAGTCCAGCCCCCCTGCCAGAGCAGGAGCATACAGTCTAGCTCAGGTTGCACAGAACACATCTGGACTGGGCTGGAAAGGCTCCAGAGAAGGAGGCTTCATAACCCCTTTGGGCAGTGACTCCACCACCTCCCTGGGCAGTCCATTCCAATGCCAATCACTCTCTCTGACAACAACTTCCTCCTCACATCCAGCCTAGACCTCCTCTGGCACAGCTTCAGACTGTGTCCCCTCATTCTGTTGCTGGTTGCCTGGCAGAAGAGCCCAACCCCACCTGGCTACAGCCTCCCTTCAGGTAGTTGTAGACAGCAATGAGCTCTGCCCTGAGCCTCCTCTTCTGCAGGCTGCACACCCCCAGCTCCCTCAGCCTCTCCTCATAGGGTTTGTGTTCCAGGCCCCTCACCAGCATCGTTGCCCTTCTCTCCACACCTTCCAGAACCTCAACATCTCTCTTGAAGTGAGTAGCCCAGAACTGGACACAGCACTCAAGATGTGGCCTGAGCAGTGCTGAGTACAGGAGCAGAATAACCTCCCTTGTCCTGCTGGCCACACTCTTCCTGAGCCAGGCCAGGATGCCATTGGCTCTGCTGCCCACCTGAGCACCTTTCTTGGGCAAATTTCCAAGTCTTATACTGTGAAGCTACATTGATAGAAGCAATGAAAGAAAACTTATCAGAGTGTTGGTGATCAAAGCATTTGTGTTTGGGAAATTCTGTACCAGACAGCAGGAGTGCTTCTTTGCTTCCTCTGTACTTCACCTTTCTGGGCTCCACCAGTGTGTGAGCAGAATACTGAAAGCTTAACCCTTGCAGTCCTGTCAATGCACCACCTCCTCTTTCCCTCCCCACCCCACACTGCTCTTCCCCCTTCTTTCCCCCAAACCCATAGCACCTGAGTGCTGTTGGAGTCTCCTCCCACCCCAGCTGTGACCACTTTGCCCTCCCTGCCCTCTCCCCTTTATAATCAGCTCCAGGAGCACAGTAGCCCCAAGCTTGCCCATCTGGGCAGAGGATCCTCCTCGGATCATCCCCGGTGAGTGCCCATGGTGTGCACTGGGTGAATGGTGGAGGGGATCTAAAGGCCGGGGGGCCTGCTGCTGGCCCCCCGGTCAGGTAGGGTAGGAGCTTGATCATCACTGTGACCCCACTCACTGGTGCTGGCTGAGCTCCTCTGTGTTTAGCTGCTTCTCTCTGCTCCCTTGTAAAGCTGCCACAAGGACAAGAAGAAGTCTGTGAGATGTTTGGAGGAGCATGGAGCAGGAGTCTGAGACCTTCTAACAAGCCACACAGAAGGAAGCTCAAGCCTCGTCGGTGCTCTCTCATGTCAGAGTGGCTGCAGCTCTGCCTTGTGTAACTGAGCTGAAACTTGCTTTGTGCAGTGCAAGGTGAGCTCCTGGCTGTGCTAGGGCAGGGCAGCAGATGACTATGATGAGGTTTAGGATTTCTCTCTCTGAAGCTGCT
Source organism: Pogoniulus pusillus (assembly GCF_015220805.1). Lineage (NCBI taxonomy): Eukaryota > Metazoa > Chordata > Aves > Piciformes > Lybiidae > Pogoniulus > Pogoniulus pusillus. Next base: position 36,566,096 of record NC_087272.1, read on the forward strand.
GGACAGGCAGAGGCTGTTACAAATGGCTATCTCAAGCCAGGTGTGCTCCTGCTGCAGCCTGGACTGATCTTCACATGGACTGAGCAGTCTCATTTCATACCATTATGGCTGCAGTTCTCAGATGCCCTGGCTTGGTTGGAAGAGAGACTGACTCTTATCCCCCTGGGAACAAGAATAGAGCTCCTGCACAGGCCATGCCCCAGAAGTGTCTCCAAGTATCCAACCTAACCCTTCCCTAGCACAACTGGAGGCTGTTTCCTCTTGTCCTCTCACTTGTGCCTTAGGTGAAGACAGGCTCCCAGCTGGCTCCAGCCTCCTTTTGGGAAGCTTTTAAGAGCCAGCAGGTCTCCCCTCAGCCTTCATTTCTCCAGGCTGAACAACCCCAGGTTCCTCATCTGCTCCCCACAAGACTTGTGCCCTAGACACTGAAGCTAGTGGAGGGAATCATTGATACCAAAGGGCATTTTATGATGTACCCTTTGATCCACTGCTCAAAGGTCTTGAATGGAAGAATCAGAACTGGCCCCCAGGCTAGCCAAGAGCAGTGGGAGAAAGCATCTACCACTCCCTCCCCAGCAGCAGGCTGAGCTCTTGCTGCTCCTGCTCTGCTGTGGGACTCCATCAGTGAGATACAGGAGGCAGGAGATGACAATTTGACTCTGCTGAGCTGCTGAATGCAGCTTGCCACAGGTTGAACCCTCTGAGCTTTGTCACTCAACTGATTCTCCTCACTGTCCACTCAATCCACCTCTCCTAAGCTTCCCTACAAGGATGTAATGGGAGAGAGCACTGCAAAGCTTGCTGAAGTCAGGGCAGAGACCATCCCCTGCTCTCCCCTCATCTGCACAGCCACTCATGACCTCACACAAGCTATCAGAATGATCAGGCATCATTTCCCCTTGGTGGATCCATGCTGACCTCTCCCAGCAACCTTCCTTTCCTCCCCATGATTGAAGACGACCTCCTGAATGAGCTCCTCCATCACCTGCCTGGGGCAGAGCTGAGGCTGCCTGGACTGTACTTCCCTAGGTCCTGCTTCTTGCAGGGCAAACTTGGGCTGAAGTCAACACCAGCAAAGTAACATCAGTTTTAAAAGCAACTTCTCTGTTATTTAGGGTGGGTTTAAACTCATTTTCACTCTTGGCCCACTCCACATAGCAAAGTTCTGGCAAACAGCAGCTGTTAACCCAAAACTCTGTCAATCATCCACCGAGTGGAGCAAAACTCTCAGGGCATTAAGTTGCAAAGCAAAACATTAAAGCAAGCCCACAAAAAATGATAGCTGTGTCCCTGCAAATCTTTGCTACAGAACCACCACAAAGACTTCTGGCAAACAGCTCTTGCTCTCAAAATGGCTCTTGTGAAGCGAAGGCTGTTAGGAGTCCTGCTGTCAGCTGTTTGCCTCTCAGGCAGTGGTTTAGCACTAATCTAGTTTTATGAACATATAACAAGTGCTGGCTCCTTGTGCTAGGATGCTGAAGGCTTTCACCCTCTGCCTTTTGTTGCTTGGATCCTTCCAGTCAATCAGTTTTGCCAGAGTCTTCTGTGAGTGCAAGGTTAGAAGCAAGATGCAGCACTGCTGCTCTAGGTACAGAGCTAGACACAGGCAAACGGTTTGGGAGCATCATCAAGAGACAAACAGCTGCAAAGTCAGTTCTACAGAGCACTGCATTAGTCAATTATCAATCTTAGAGGTTGGAAGGGACCTCCAGAGATCGTCTGGTCCAACCTCTCTGCCAAGGCAGCATCCCCTAGGCTGGTTCACACAGGAAAGTATCCAGGTGGTTTCGAAAGCCTCCAGAGCAGGAGACTCCATCACCTCTCTGGGCAGCCTGCTCCAGGGCTCTGTCACCCTCACTGGAAAGAAGTTTCTCCTCATGTTGAGCTGAAACCTCTGCTCCAGTTTGTAGCTGTTGCTCCTTGGCTTACTGCTGCTGACCACCAGAAAGAGCTTGGCCCCAGCCACTTGACACCCACCCCTCAGATACTGATAGACATTGATAAGATCCACTCTCAGCCTTCTCTTCTCCAGACTCACCAGCCTCAGGGCTCTCAGTCTCCCTCCACAAAGGAGATGCTCAAGTCCCTCAGTCATCCTCGTGGCTCTCCACTGGATTCTCTCTGGAAAGTCTCTGTCTTACTTGATTTTGGGAGCCCAAAACTGAACACAGTATTCCAGGTGTGGTCTCAGCAGAGTAGAGAGGGGAGAAGAACCTCCCTAGCCCTGCTGGGAACACTTCTCCTGATGCCCCCCAGGATGCCACTGACTCTCTTGGCCACAAGGACACATTGCTGGCCCACGCAGAACTTGCTGCCCACCAGCACTCCAAGGCCCTTCTCCATGGAGCTGCTTTCCAGCAGGGCAGCCCCCAACTTGTACTGGTGCCTGCTGTTCTTCCTGCCTAGATGCAGAACCCTGCACTTGTCCTTACTGAACTTCACGAGGGCAGAGCACTCACTGGGCTCAGTTTAAGGTTTGAAGAGTGCATATTGGACACTACTCTGGTCATTTGCTCAGCAAGAGTTACCATCTAACATAAATTTCCTTTCATTAAACAGCTGCAGATGTAAACAAAATGCTGGAGAGGAATAACACTCACCAAAACATATTAATTGAGCATTTGTGCAAGCAACATCTCTCCACTTCCAACCTGGCCTGCCAGACCTGCCTGGCTCCCATCTAAAGGTCAGGCACCACTTTTATTTCTCTATCTGTATTACCACATACTCCCAGGCTGGAAATTCTCCTCAAATACAGTTGTTCCTAAATTGGAGTCTCCATGGCAACCTCCACAGAGGTGCACATTGGAGGCAATGCCAGGAGAAACAGAGGGGATTTATACCTCTTGCTTTTCCCACCCTGAGTTAGGCTGACAGAATGTAAAGATTAATGTAAAGCTCTGGTAGAAGTGATTAAAAAGTGGATTGGGTGTGGATTGTAAAGCCACTTAAACTCATTTACAAAGGTGAGAGTTGGCATTGTGTAAACCACTTACCTTCACCCTTCTTGGTTTTAGTGTTTAGAAGTAGTGACTTGCACTAAGGATTAGAAGGTGAATAAGTAAAGTGATGGCAATATCAGCTGTATGTCAGCTTGCTGCCAGCTAAATCCACTTTCTGTGTCAATCAGGTAATGCTTGAGGTGGATCTGGACTCTCCCATCTGATGATGCAGTGCTGAGAACACTCAGAGCAAAGAGATTTCCACGAGTAACAAGTTGGTTCTCCCAGGGTCACTGCAAGGAAATCAGTCTGAAAGGTCAGAATGGAAACTGAGCTTAGGGTGGAGCTGAGTAGGAGTGAAATACAGAACAAGACCTGGGAGAATCCAGAGGACCAGCTTATTCACCAGCATGTTTGGACGAAGAGTATTAAGCACACTGGGCTAGTTTGAAGCTAGCTGGAGTGTTTTGGTGAGAGGAATTGGATTATGAGCTGTGAAAAGGAAACAATGGTGATGGCTGCTTCACTCAGAGGCTTGCTGAGATGTACAAAAACAAGAACATAAATATAGAAAAGAGTTGCTCTCTGGATCTGGCTACATGCACTTAGAATCATAGAATCAACCAGGTTGGAAGAGACCTCCAACATCATCCAGTCTAACCTAGCACCCAGCCCTAGCCAATCAACCAGACCATAGAATAGAATCAAGCAGGTTGGAAGAGACCTCCAAGCTCAGCCAGTCCAACCTAGCACCGAGCCCTAGCCAATCAACCAGACCATGTCACTAAGTGCCCCATCCAGTCCCCTCCTGAACACCTCCAGGGATGGTGACTCCACCACCTCCCTGGGCAGCCCATTCCAATGCCAATCACCCTCTCTGGCAGCAACTTCCTCCTAACATCCAGCCTAGACCTGCTCTGGCACAGCTTGAGACTGTATTACATGTACCAGTGTAATAGCTTAGATTTCAGCCTTTATCTTCTACTTAGCTTTGTTTCCAAACCATGCATATTTATCATTGTGCTAGTCTGAGGCTAGCTGGAGTATTTTGGTGAGAATAATTAGATTACAGGCTGTGAAAAGGAAACAGTGATGATGTCTGCTTCACTCACAGGCTTGCTGAGATGGATAAAAACAAGAACTCAAACATAGATTACAGAGTTGCTCTCTCTGGCTCTGGATGCCTCCCTTCTTTCTCTAATCTGCTATGTGTGTAACTAATCCTTCTGCTCCCTAACCCCCCTGGCCAAATCTCCAAACTTACCTTGAACATAAGGCAAACTCTGGGATAGGGTAGAGGGGTGGAAAGGAGGTGGAAGGGTGGTTGGGAGCCCCTCCTGGGGACTCAGGTTTCTGGGAGGGCTGCTGTGTTTCTGTATTACTTTTTTAACTTGTCTATTTCTGTCTGGAGCTGCATAGATTGTAAATACCTGCTTGTGTATTGTGCTAAGCTGTAAATAAAAAGCTTCATTCTTAATTTTCTGAGTCTAGTGTGGGTGATTTTCTTAAGTGTAGGGGGGTCAAGTAACACTGAAACCATCACAATCTTTCATACCAAAAAGGGTTTCCCCAGAATACATCTGCTAGGCAGGAACGATTCCGGGCTGACTGCACACTCATCCACCATCCACTCTGCTGTTTTGTCACTCAGCAAACTCAGCTCACAAAGTTAACACACAGAGCTGGATCTCTACAGTCATGTAAATACAATCATAGAATCAACCAGGTTGGAAGAGACCTCCAAGATCATCCAGTCTAACCTAGCACCCAGCCCTAGCCAGCCAACCAGACCATGGCACTAAGTGCCTCATCCAGGCTTTGCTTGAAGACCCCCAGGGACAGTGACTCCACCACCTCCCTGGGCAGCCCATTCCAATGCCAATCACTCTCTCTGTGAAGAACTTCTTCCTAACATCCAGCCTATACCTACCCTGGCACAACTTGAGACTCTGTCCCCTTGTTCTATTGCTGGTTACCTGGGAGAAGAGGCCAACCCCACCTGGCTACAATGCCCCTTCAGGTAGTTGTAGACAGTAATAAGATCACCTCTGAGCCTCCTCTTCTCCAGGCTAAACAGGCCCAGTTCCCTCAACCTCTCCTCATAGGATTTGTGCTCCAGGCCCCTCACCAGCTTTGTTGCCCTTCTCTGGACATGTTCCAGCACCTCAACATCTTTCTTGAATTGAGGGGCCCAAAACTGGACACAGCACTCAAGGTGTGGCCTGACCAGTGCTGAGTACAGGGCAGAATAACCTCCCTTGTCCTACTGGCCACACTGCTCCTGATGCAGGCCAGGATGCCATTGGCTCTCTTGGCCACCTGGGCACACTGCTGGCTCATCTTCAGCTTACTATCTGTCAGTACCCCAGGTCCCTTTCCTCCTGGCTGCTCTCCAGCCACTCAGTCCCCAGCCTATAGCACTGCTTGGGGTTGTTGTGGCTGAAGTGCAGAACCCTGCACTTGGCCTTGTTAAATCTCATCCCATTGGCCTCTGCCCACCCATCCAGCCTGGCCAGGTCCCTCTGCAGGGCTCTCCTACCTTCCAACAGATCAACACCTGCTCCTAGCTTGGTGTCATCTGCAAACTTACTGATGCTGGACTCAATGCCCTCATCCAGATCATCAATAAAGATATTGAACAGGACTGGGCCCAGCACTGATCCTTGGGGAACACCACTTGTGACTGGCTGCCAACTGGATGTGGCACCATTCACCACCACTCTCTGAGCTCTGCCATCCAGCCAGTTCTTGATCCAGCACGGAGTGAATTCCAGAGCAGAATGGTGACTGTAGAGACATTCCAGAGCAGAATGGTGACTATAGAGCTATTCCAGAGCAGAATGGTGACTGTAGAGATATTCCAGAGCAGAATGGTGACTATAGAGCTATTCCAGAGCAGAATGGTGACTGTAGAGACATTCCAGAGCAGAATGGTGACTGTAGAGACATTCCAGAGCAGAATGGTGACTGTAGAGACATTCCAGAGCAGAGTGGTGACTATAGAGATGTTCCAGAGCAGAATGGTGACTATAGAGACATTCCAGAGCAGAATGGTGACTATAGAGCTATTCCAGAGCAGAATGGTGACAATAGAGACATTCCAGAGCAGAATGGTGACTGTAGAGACATTCCAGAGCAGAATGGTGACTGTAGAGACATTCCAGAGCAGAATGGTGACTATAGAGATATTCCAGAGCAGAGTGGTGACTGTAGAGCTATTCCAGAGCAGAATGGTGACTGTAGAGACATTCCAGAGCAGAATGGTGACTATAGAGATATTCCAGAGCAGAATGGTGACTATAGAGCTATTCCAGAGCAGAATGGTGACAATAGAGACATTCCAGAGCAGAATGGTGACTGTAGAGCTATTCCAGAGCAGAATGGTGACTGTAGAGACATTCCAGAGCAGAGTGGTGACTATAGAGATGTTCCAGAGCAGAATGGTGACTATAGAGATATTCCAGAGCAGAATGATGACTGTAGAGATATTCCAGAGCAGAATGGTGACTGTAGAGACTTTCCAGAGCAGAATGGTGACTGTAGAGACATTCCAGAGCAGAATGGTGACTATAGAGATATTCCAGAGCAGAATGATGACTGTAGAGACATTCCAGAGCAGAATGGTGACTGTAGAGACTTTCCAGAGCAGAATGGTGACTGTAGAGACATTCCAGAGCAGAATGGTGACTATAGAGACATTCCAGAGCAGAATGGTGACAATAGAGACATTCCAGAGCAGAATGGTGACTATAGAGATATTCCAGAGCAGAATGATGACTGTAGAGACATTCCAGAGCAGAATGGTGACTGTAGAGCTATTCCAGAGCAGAATGGTGACAATATAAATGAAACTGGAGTCAGAAGGTTTAATGTCAAGATTATAAATACAGTTCCTTGAGGATCTGCTTTAGCATTCACTTCACTTTAGCACTGAAAATCCATGATGAAGGTAAAAACGTGGCTGGCAGAGATGCCAGCATGCAGAGTTCTGGGACTAGCTACTGGCAAAATCGTTGTCTACATATCAATCTTGAACCTGGTTTAAACACTTGACAGTCAGGCAGGGGGGGGAGGTATCCTGAGAGCTAAAGGCACAATAAATTGCTCCTGGTTTGTGTTAGATAAAATTAAGTCACTTTCAACAGGAATGCTTCACTTGAGGATTTTGGAGCATAGCTGCTTGGGAAGGTACAAGGCACTGCCTTTGGAAAGAAAACCTGCACAAAGATACATTTTTGATGCAAGGCAAAGAATGTTTCAAGTGCTGGGATTCAGCTGGGGAGACTGCCACAGGCAGAAATGGCAGCCTGATGCCTTTCATACAGTTCTGACTGACAGGTCTGCCAACTATATTTCCTTTGCCCAACCTGAGCTGTTTACTGTGCTTTCATCCAGGTAACTCAAGACAGGTAGATTTTACTTTCACTCTTCCAGCAGGCTGCTTAAACATTGTCATTCAGTCATCATTTTGGTTATGCTGTGATTCAGTTATGTGAACATGGGAGTATAAACAGACTAAACTTCTGGTCCTTGAAGCTCTTTCTGAGGCAGGTATTTCCCCAGTGTGCTGCCTGCACTGGTCAGCTGAGCTGCTGCAGGCAGGGGTCTGTAACTCATTGCAGGTGAAGGCTGGCAGCATGATAATCATGGCTTGGAGCTGAATAAAAGCAAGGGACTGAAACAGCCACCACCAAACCACAGAACTCATTGCAGGTGAAGGCTGGCAGCATGATCATAGAATCATAGAATCAACCAGGTTGGAAGAGACCTCCAAGATCATCCAGTCCAACCTAGCACCCAGCCCTATCCAATCAACCAGACCATGGCACTAAGTGCCTCAGCCAGGCTTTGCTTGAAGACCCCCAGGGATGGTGCCTCCACCACCTCCCTGGGCAGCTCATTCCAATGGGAAATGACTCTCTCTGTGAAGAACTTCTTCCTAATATCCATCCTAAACCTTTCCTGGTGCAACTTCAGACTATGTCCCCTTGTTCTATTGCTGGTTACCTGGGAGAAGAGGCCACCCCCCACCTGGCTACAATGTCCCCTCAGGTAGTTGTAGACAGCAATGAGGTCTGCCCTGAGCCTCCTCTTCTCCAGGCTAAACAGGCCCAGCTCCCTCAACCTCTCCTCATAGGATTTGTGCTCCAGGCCCCTCACCAGCTTTGTTGCCCTTCTCTGGATGTGTTCCAGCACCTCAACATCTTTCTTGAATTGAGGGATCCAGAGCTGGACACAGCACTCAAGGTGTGGTCTGACCAGTGCTGAGTACAGGGGAAGAATAACCTCCCTTGTCCTACTGGCCACACTGCTCCTGATGCAGGCCAGGATGCCATTGGCTCTCTTGGCCACCTGGGCACACTGCTGGCTCATCTTCAGCTTACTGTCTGTCAGTACCCCCAGGTCCCTTTCCTCCTGGCTGCTCTCAGCCACTCTGGCCCCAGCCTATAGCACTGCTTGGGGTTGTTGTGGCCAAAGTGCAGAACCCTGCACTTGGCCTTGTTCCATCTCATCCCATTGGCCTCTGCCCACCCATCCAGCCTGTCCAGGTCCCTCTGCAGGGCTCTCCTACCCTCCAACAGCTCCACACCTGCTCCTAGCTTGTTGTCATCTGCAAACTTACTGATGCTGGACTCAATCCCCTGGTCCAGATCATCAATAAAGATATTGAACAGGATAATCATGGCTTGGAGCTGAACAAAAGCAAGGGACTGAAACAGCCACCACCAAACCACAGAACCAGAGCAATCCAAACGCAGTGCAGCTGTGGCCATTTGTGCTAGATATGTCTGCATAGTGGAGAGGTGATAGGCCATATAATGGCAACAATGGATAAGTTAATAGCATTTCCTTGGAGCATCAAGAGCTTTATGTCTGGAAGCACAGCTTGGACCTTCCCCTTGCTGCTTGTGCTGCTGTCTTCCCCCGCTGCTGTTTTAGCTGCTGCTGCTTTTGCTGCTTCTCCACTGCTTGACCCCTTCCCCATCTTCCTTAAGGTTATTATATTTCTCTAGTAGTTTATTTCTCCTTACACTGTTATATTTAGCTATAAGAAATACAATTTCATCTTCCCCTGACTTTCCAAGAAGAATCTGAGTTGTGGTGAGTTTATTCTACCAGGGGAGGGATCCACCTTAACCCGGGACAGCAGTTTTTACACTTACCATATGATGCTTGTGTTCTCCTACCAGTGTGCCCTTGTGGCCAAGAGGGCCAATAGGATCCTGGGGTGCATTAAGAAGAGTGTGTCCAGCAGATCAAGGGAGGTTCTCCTCCCCCTCTACTCTGCCCTGGTGAGACCTTATCTTGAGTACTGCCTTCAGTTTTGGGCTTCCCAGTTTAAGAGTGACAGCAGTCTACTGGAGAGGGTCCAGCTGGGAGCTACGAGGATGATGAGAGGACTGGAGGGCTGTCTGATGAGGAGAGGTTGAGAGATTTGAGGCTGTTCAGTCTGGAGAAGAGAAGACTGAGAGGGGATTTAATAAATCTCTATAAATCTCTGAGGGCTGGGGGTCAGGAGAGGGGGACAGGCTCTGCTCACTGCTCCCTGGGATAGGACAAGGAGCAATGGATGGAAGTTGCAGCACAGGAGGTTCTACCTCAACACAAGGGGAGACTTCTTTGCTGTAAGGATCACAGAGCACTGGCACAGGCTGCCCAGAGAGGCTGTGGAGTCTCCTTCTCTGGAGCCTTTCAAGGCCTGTCTGGATGTGTTCCTGTGTGACCTGAGCTAGATTGTGTGGTCCTGCTCTGTCAGGGGAGGTTGGACTCCATGGTCTCTTTGGATCCTTTCCAACCTCTGACATGCTGTGATTTCTCCAAGAAAAATGTCCCCATCATATCCTTAATGCAGTCTTGAATTGCACTGCACTACTGAGGAATGATAAACTGAACTGTGGTGTTCCTAAATTACTGTTTGGGTTTGCTCTCACATCCTGGTTGCTGGAAGAGTGGCAGTGTGCTTTGGATGATGGCCAGCAAGAGCTTAAATAGCATGAGATATGCAATTTGATGGTTACCAGGGCCGGCCATACTTTGTGGTTATAGCAACATTAGTATCCAGTAATTGATGCAAAGTGATTGCTAATTGCTGTCATTAATCAACTGTCATTCAGCATTGAAGAGTTATTGACACCATGTAAACACACAGAGAGAGAAATCTCTTACCCCAGAGACGCCAGCACAAGTGCAGAAAATACTGCTTTGTTCTTCCTTCAGAGAAAAGCAATCCCTCCCTCCCCTTCATCTCCTGCAAAGCCAAGGCTCCATGTGCTCTGAGACCAGCCCTGGGACAGGGAGGGAATTTACACTGCAGCTCCCATCTGCAGCCCCTGATTCCAGACGTTTCCAGAGGCTTTAGCAAGGCTGAGGTACAGTAACTGCCCAGCTTCACAGAGGGTATGGCAGCCAAGGGTTTTGTCTGCCTGGCATCGTTGTTGCAAACACATATGACATTCACAAAAAGGGTTTGTGTTAGGTTATGAGCTGGTAGCTGAGCTAAAAGCTGTTGCTCAGTCTAGGGAGTGGAACTGGAAGACTTAGGTGCTGTCAGGTTGCTAATATTGCCAGTATCATGTCTGTATACTGTTGAGTTCTTCCCTTGCTTACTCACTTGCTGTCAAGCTTTAGGATGTGTGAACTGATGCTCATCCATGTCTTTGGTTAATAGGAGCAGAGGTATAGCAACCCTGTGCTGGGCTGCAGCAAGAGCAGTGTGGGCAGCAGGGCAAGGGAGGGGATTCTCTCCCTTTACTCTGCTCTCCTGAAACCCCACCTGGAGTCCTGTGTGCTGTTCTGGAGCCCCCAACACAAGAAGGACATGGAATTGTTGCAGTGAGTCCAGAGGAGACCACGAAGATGCTCAGAGGGCTGCAGCAGCTCTGCTATGAGAACAGGTGGAGAGAACTGGGTCTGTGCAGCCTGGAGAAGAGAAGGCTTTGAGGAGACCTCGGAGTGGCCTTCCAGTATCTGAAGGGGGCTACAGGAGGACCGGGGAGGGACTATTGACAAGGTCTTGTAATGACAGGATGAGGAGTAAGGGGTTTGAAGTGGCAGAAGGGAGATTGAAAGTGGATGTTAGGAAGAAGTTCTTTCTAGTGAGGGTGGTGAGACACTGGCACAGGTTGCCCAGGGAGGTTGTGGATCTCACTCCCTGGAGGTGCCCAAGACCAGATTGGATAAGGTATTGAGCAACCTGTTCTAGTGGGAGGTGTCCCTGCCTATGGCAGGGGGTTGGAACTGGATGGTCTTTGAGGTCTCTTCCAAGTTAAACCATTCTATGATTCCATGAAACTGCTGCTGTCCCCTCTGTGAAGTTCACAACATTGACGCTGGCAGTAGGAATTAGGTCCACTGAGAAGGAAGAGGACAGACATTCCTACTGACAGATGCCATAAAGCCCAGCACTGAGACTTGAACCCTGATGGGTTACAATCAGTGTGCAATGCAGGCATGCACTGACTAGGAACAGAGGCAGTATGACAGCAACAACTAACACTAATCACATGCGCAGATAGGGAGAACAAGCACAAGTAAGAGAAGCAGAGCAGATGTGCTGGAAGAGATAGACCTTTCCCAAAACAGACCTAGGCAGCTCTGGGGAAAGATGCCTAGTCCTCTGCACAGCTCCATCTGGCTTCTCTGGATGCTTCTCTCCTTCTTGGTCTCAGCACCAGGTTGCTTGCACTACCCCTCTGCAGAAACTAAGCTCATGTAAAACCTCCTGTGGCAGGCCAGTTTGCATCTTCTTTGGCTTGTTCTCAACCACTGCCCAGAGCAGACATCTAATCTCAGTTTAATGGCAAACTGGCAAGAGCTTCTTTGGTTTATTTTCTTGGGTAAAAGCAGACAGAAAGCAGCATACTTAGCCCAGACAAAGCATTTGATACCCTACAAATGATGCATTCATCTTTAGTATGAGTTTCTCAGAGCTTGAAATGAGGACTTGGTCTCTCTGCTCTTCTACCTTCTCATAGGGAATTAAGAACTTGGGTGGAAGGCAAAGTTTTGTAAACCTTATTTAGTCAAGCTCTTCAATTATTTGATATTACATATCAGGAAATTGTTCCACCTCATTAATTAGCTCAAAATAAATGACAAGAGGGATGACACCTTCACAACATGAACTGGATGCCAGTCACTGGGGAGCATTGTTTGGGTTCTGAGTACTACTATGAAGATGCAGATCAGCAGAATCCATTTCATTCTACAGATGGAAATGAAGTATTAATCCACTAAATACACTTGCAATGTCATCATTTCCCTGTGCTGGCCCTGGAGATCATCTCATTCACAATGCCTACCAAAAACAGGTTGCTCCAAGGGGCATCTTCAGGTGCAGGATTTTAAAGTTATTTTCAGTTCTTTTTCCCTTCTTTCCAATGGATTCAATTAAAAAATAATCATTTATTCCAAGCATTTTTTATGTGTTTTTTTCACCTAATAGGAACAGAGGTCATAGAATCATTGACTCATAGAATCATAGAATAAAATATCATAGAATATCATAGAATCAACCAGGTTGGAAGAGACCTCCAAGATCAGCCAGTCCAACCTAGCACCCAGCCCTGGCCAAGCAACCAGTCCATGGCACTAAGTGCCTCATCCAGGCTTTTCTTGAACATCTCCAGGGACAGTGACTCCACCACCTCCCTGGGCAGCCCATTCCAATGCCAATCACTCTCTCTGCCAACAACTTGTGTTCCAGCACCTCAACATCTCTCTTGAATTGAAGAGCCCAGAACTGGACACAGTACTCAAGGTGGACTCAAGATCCTCCAGAGCTTCATCCAGCCTGGCCTTAAACAGCTCCAGGGATGGGGCCTCAACCACCTAGTGTGCTCCCAAACTCTGAGCAAGCAAAACCTCCTCCACCCACTCCATGTGTTGTATTTTTCTCATCATATATTTCAAACACAGTATTCTCAAAGCAACAAGTAAGTACCATAGTTCCTCACTAAACTTAGAATCATAGAATCAAGCAGGTTGGAAGAGACCTCCAAGTTCATCCAGTCCAATCCAGCTTCCAGCCCTGTCCAATCAACCAGACCATGGCACTAAGTGCCTCATCCAGGCTGTTCTTGAACACCTCCAGGCACAGTGACTCTACCACCTCCCTGGGCAGCCCATTCCAATGCCAATCACTCTCTCTGCCAACAACTTCCTCCTAACATCCAGCCAAGACCTCCCCTGGCACAGCTTGAGACTCTGTCCCCTTGTTCTATTGCTGCTTGCCTGGCAGAAGAGACCAACCCCCACCTGGCTACAACCTAACCACTGAACTTGGGAATAGTGTAATTTGGGGGGCATAAATCACCTCAAAGGCCTGCAGCTCACTTGCAGCAGGGGATGCAGGTTTGCTGATGTTCAGTTTACAGCTTGAAATCTCAAGAATATAAGGGCAAGTGACAGGCATGCTGTGAAAAGGAGAAAATAGGAAGCTGCAAACAGCTTCATGAATGCTGGAAATGCCTCCTACCATCTGAAGTAACAAAATAAATGGCAGTGGAGGGGCTGAGAACTAATCACAGTTTCTATTCCCTCTTTGTGCCCCTCTGCCTATAGTATTGAGAGGGCAGTGCTTTGAAGCTTGCCAATTTTCCCTGCTCTGTAGCGCCTCAGATAGCACAAAAGAACAAATAATAATCAGCTTTGGGGTTTCTTTTATCTGTTCCTTTATGTGTTGAAAGCATTCATGAACTACTTATTTACTTTTTTAATGACCAGCTTAAAAGTAGTATTTCTTTGTCAGCTGCTAACTGAGCAGATGCTTAGATTCCCTCACCACGCACCTAAAGTCTAGACAACCTCTGTCTCAGTGTGCATTTCTGCAGTCCAAACAAATAATTTGTCTTCCACAGCTTCCCTGGCTGTTGTACTGCAAAATAATAAACATTTTCTTATGGTTTTCAAGGATTTTTTCCCCCTTTTCATAATTCATCCAACCCCATGGTTCACAACTTCAGTGTGAAGATACCTATGAGATACATATGAGGTGATCCAAAATATGGCAAATGTGGAGGCTGAGGTTGGATTAAATACCTACCTTTGAAACTGAAACCACGCTGCAGGTTTATCCACTGCTTCCTTTGATGCTGTTGAGCAGATCTGTCCCTTCCCTGTGTCTTGCAAAAGTAAGAGAACACAGAATGTGTCTGGTTGGAAGAGACCTACAAGGTCATCCAGTCCAACCTTGGAGCCAGCACTGAAAGGTCAACACTAAACCACCTCCCTAAGCGTCAGCTCCACAGGCTGCTTGAACACCTCCAGGGAAGGTGAGTCCAGCACTGCCCTGGGCAGAGCATTCACAGAATCACAGAAGTTCTTGGACTGGAAAAGCCCTTCAAGGTCATTGAGTCCAATCATTAGTTTCACATTGACAAGTCCTTGGCTAAACCAAATCCCTCAGCACAACATCTCATCAGTATGAATCGCTATGGTTGGAAAGGTGCACCAGGATCAGCCAGTCCAACCTTCATCCCAGCATCCTTCATTACTAGTGCCACATCCACTCTCCTTTTAAACACCTCCAGGGATGGTGACTCCACCACCTCCCTGGGCAGCCTGTTCCAGTGCCTGACCACCTGCTCAGGAAAGAACTTCCTCCCAACATCCAACCTAAACCTCCCCTGATACAACTTGAGGCCATTTCCTCTTGTCCTATCATTTGCAATTTGGGAGAAGAGAACATCTCCAGCCTCCTTGCAACGTCCCTTCAGGTAGTTGTAGAGGGCAATAAGGTCCCAACAAGGATCATCTAGTTCCAACCCCATGTTGTGGCCATGGTCTGGTTGATTGGCTAGGGCTGGATGCTAGGTTGGACTGAATGACCTTGGAGGTCTCTTCCAACCTGCTTGATCCTATGATTCTATGAATAACAAACATGAAGAACAACAATAATAACACCACCAAATAATAACAACAGGTAGTAATAAACCCAATACTGCCAATAATAGTTCATACTTCATTACATATGCATTTATGTATACAATAATAGTTTATACTTCATTACTTCTGCACATACGTACATATGCATAACTCAGGTAATAAACTATCAGGAAAAGTACTGCAATAAATGATCCTGGTTTTAATCCTGCAAATCAGGCAAAACCCAGGACACCATATTGTTGTCTCCTAATTGCACTTCATTAAGTGCAAGAGTTCCAACACAGCAGATGTGAGGCATCACTCGAGCTGCAAACCTTTGATTTGTTTTTATAGCTGCTCTGACATTTAGGCTGTGAGAGGGAATTCCAAGGCAAAATGTTTCCATCATCATCTGACTTGGTTTTGCCTGAAGGAATTGCCAATTAAAGAGAAAAACTTGAAAGGTAAATAAGGAGCAGGAGAGGATTCTTGCTGCTCACATTTTTTCTCTGGTAGTTGTGCTTTGTGTGTCATGAACTGGCCCTGCAACAACTTTCAGTGAGCATTGCACACTTACACAGTACATGTAGCTTGAAAGACTCACACATCTCACTTATAAATCATAGAATCATAGAATCAACCAGGTTGGAAGAGACCTCCAAGATCATCCAGTCCAACCTATTACCTCTTTCTTAACATCATCCTGGGGCAAATTAGAATGGAATGGAATGAAATAGAATATAACTGGAGAATGTATCTTTGCTTTAAAATGTTTGATATCTTTGCCTTAAAATGGTATAGATGTTATGATATATATATGTTGTATGTTCTATGACATATATGTAATATATCTCTGCTTTAAAATCATAGAATCAAGCAGGTTGGAAGAGACTTCCAAGATCATCCAGTCCAACCTAGCATCCAGTCCTAGCCAATCAACTAGACCATGGCTACAACATGGGGTTGGAACCAGATGATCCTTTTTGTCCCTTCCAACCCTGACCGATTCTATGATTCTAAGTGCCTCATCCAGGCTTTGCTTCAACACCTCCAAGGATGGCAATTCCACCACCTCCCTGGGCAGCCCATTCCAATGCCAATCACTCTCTCTGACAACAACTTCCTCCTAACATCCAGCCTAGACCTCCCCTGCCACAACTTAAGGCTGTTTCCACTTCTTCTGTTGCTGGGTGCCTGGGAGAAGAGACCAACCCCACCTAGCTACAGCCTCCCTTCAGGTAGTTGCAGACAGCAATGAGCTCTGCCCTGAGCCTCCTCTTCTGCAGGCTGCACACCCCCAGCTCCCTCAGCCTCTCCTCACAGGGCTGTGCTCCAGGCCCCTCCCTTCTCTGGGCACCCTCCAGTACCTCAACATCTCTCTTGAATAGAGTAGACCAGAACTGGACACAGCACTCAAGAGGTGGCCTGAGCAGTGCTGAGTACAGGGGCAGAATAACCTCCCTTGTCCTGCTGGCCCTTCTCAGCTCTTCTGAGAAACAGACTAAAAATTCAGTCAGTGGCACTCCCAAGGTTCATCAGTAGCACAAAATTCAGGGGTTTCATAGTGTAATAGTGCAAGTAGTGATATTTGGTGGTTTCCAACAAAATTCCCAGCTGCTGAGAGCTGCCAACTTGGAGTTTCTTATTTTTAGCTCTGAGAGCACTAAGGAAAAGTTCATGACATGAACTCTCCAGAATTAATTACAGTAAGATCAGCAGCACCTTTGCCATTCCACCCCCATCATTATTATTTAATCAGCTGAATTTTAGTCCAGTCTCTAGAGGTCTAACTTGTGGAGTTGTTTTGGTTTGTTTTTAATGCTGGGCAATGCAGAATTGCATTTAATATTTTCACTGTTGCAATTATTTCCTCACTGAAAATATTCCACTTAAAATAAAGGGGGAAGGGGGGAGGGGAATAGTGGCAATGGATGGGGTATGGGCTGTGGGGTTTCTGAGAGAATGAACCTGAAGGGACATTGTGGAGTGGCTGCTGCTGGTCTCTTCTTACAGGGTATTGGAAACAGAACAAGGGGAAATGGCCTCAAGATGAGGCTGGGGAGGGTTAGATTGGACATTAGGAAAAGTTTTTCATGGAGAGAGTGGTCAGGGACTGGAATGAGCTGCCCAGGGAGGTGGTGGAGTCACCCACCCTGGATGTGTTTAAGGGTCGTTTGGATGTGGTGCTTAGGGAAATGGTTTAAGGTGAATCTTGTGGAGGTTCTAGGTTGGACTTGGTGATCCTGAGAGGCTTTGCTAACCTGGATAGTTGTGTGATTCTGTGACCTCTCTCTGGGTTTTGGGAAGTAGAAAGGCTGGGGAGTCTGAAGAATGTAGTCACTGCTTCAAGACAAACACCAGAAGAGATGAAATTGATTTATGATCCCTGGCTCATGGTTTGCTGTCATGTACTCAGGTGGGCAGTGCCCAGTAAGGTGACCCAAAGCCTTCTCTTCTTCAAGCTGAACAACCTCAAATCTCTCAGGCTTTCATCATAGGAAAGGTGTTATGAAAGTTATCCTTTGAAATGAAAACAGGACCCCAAACTCCAATACTGGTTTGAAGGAGAAACAGAGGATGTGCATATACAACCAAGGAATTAATGCCTCTATCAAAGATAATAAGCTAGCTCATTGTGAAGTTATTTCCAGCTGTACAAGCAGGTATGAAACACTACCAAGTCAAAATTAGAGTGTCTGTATGTAATCTGAACTCAGTTGGTAAATGACTGCACATAATGCTTGACAATGGAAAATAAAACAGACTACCAATTTCCACTGCTGTCATCACACTGCTTCAGAGATTCACTGCTCTGGAAAACATCTAGCTCTTTTCAGAACTGTGAACCATGGAAAAGCAAGCAAATAGCTCATCAACAGAGAGGTTACATGTTAAAAAACTACCCGGAGAGCAAAAGCCAAACTTCACAAAACTCCAAAGTTAGAACATGAGGAAGAAAACTTCCAGTTATTACAGCCCCTCCAAATGAACATTTCAAGGGGTTGCATTGGAATCATAGAATAGAATCATAGAATCAAGCAGGTTGGAAGAGACCTCCAAGCTCACTCCAACCTAGCACCCAGCCCTGTCCAGTCAACCAGACCATGGCACTAAGTGCCTCATCCAGGCTTTGCTTCAACACCTCCAGACATGGTGACTCCACCACCTCCCTGGGCAGCCCATTCCAATGCCAATCACTCTCTCTGTGCCAACAACTTCCTCCCAACATCCAGCCTAGACCTCCCCTGGCACAACTTCAGACTCTGTCCCCTTGTTCTATTGCTGGTTGCCTGGCAGCAGAGCCCAACCCCACCTGGCTACAACCTCCCTTCAGGTAGTTGTAGACAGCAATGAGCTCTGCCCTGAGCCTCCTCTTCTGCAGGCTGCACACCCCCAGCTCCCTCAGCCTCTCCTCATAGGGTTTGTGTTCCAGGCCCCTCACCAGCTTCATCACCTTTAAATCTGAGACCTAACTATGGGTTAGAACCTTCTGCCATATGGTTGTGTGAGCTCTGCAGTAGTTAAGCAGTCTGCTTATAATGAGGCATTTGGTTGAAGTATTACCATGCACATTGTTAAACATATTTCTGGGAGCATAGCTAAGTCCTAGAGGCTTTTATAGCAATCTTCATGCATACTGCTTAAAAGCACTATGGTCTAGTGCCCAGGGTAATTACACTCCATTGCCACAAAGAGGGAATGAGATATAAAAGTTCAAAGCATAAAAAGTTTAAAATGCAGTCTTCCAATTGGTAAAAAAACCAAACAAACCAAACCCAAACAATTAAAACATCAAACTAAGTTTACAAATACTCAGAGAATTGCAAATGTTAAACATATTTTGAGTTCACTGCTCTCCCATTTCTCTACTAAAGAGGATAAACTCTTTGCTGTTAATCCAGTGAGAATAAGGGGCTGGTTTAGGAGGAAAGGATGGAATTTGGTAGTGTATGTTTGACTTCTAATTTTCATGATGAAATTGGGCAGAATAGAAATGATGTTCCTGTTCTTGTGGTGTAATTCTTTCCTTTACATTTGAAAGCATTTGGGGAAAACACAGTAGTAAGGGAACTGTGGTAAGCTTAGCACACAGTGGTAAGCAAAAACAAAGCTGGATTGTGTATTTCTTCCCATGGCTCTTCTGATCCACCCAGGGATATTAACAGAGCATTATGAAAGAACCATAGAATCATAGACTCAAGCAGGTTGGAAGAGACCTCTAAGATCATGCAGGCCAACATAACACCCAGCCCTGGCCAATCAACCAGACCATGGCACTAAGTGCCTCATCCAGTCTCTTTTTTAAACACCTCCAGGGATGGTGACTCCACCACCTCCCTGGGCAGCTCATTCCAATGCCAATCACTCTCTCTGTGAAGAACTTCCTCCTAACATCCAGCCTAGACCTGCCCTGCCCTGCCACAACTTCAGACTCTGTACCCTTGTTCTGTTGCTGCTTGCCTGGCAGAAGAGACCAACCCCCACCAGATTCTCTCTTGATATCCATTCTACTGCTCTGAGCTCTGAGCAGGACCTATCTAATCTGCAATGCTTCACTTCCTCCATGTCACACTCTCATGAGTTTTTATACTGCAAATAGTTCTTTCTACCATGTGCTGGGCTGCAGCAAGAGCAGTGTGGGCAGCAGGGCAAGGGAAGGGATTCTGCCCCTTTACTCTGCTCTCCTCAGACCCCACCTGGAGTCCTGGGTGCAGTTCTGGAGCTCCCAACACAAGCAGGACATGGAACTGTTGGAGAGAGTCCAGAGGAGGCCATGAAGATGCTCAGAGGGCTGCAGCAGCTCTGCTCTGAGGACAGGCAGAGGAGTTGGGGCTCTGCAGCCTGGAGAAGAGAAAGCTTTGAGGAGACCTTGGAGTGGCCTTCCAGTATCCAAAGTGGGCTACAGGAGGGCTGAGGAGGGACTATTGACAAGGTGTTGTAATGACAGAGTGAGGAGGAATGGGTTTAAACTGACAGGGGTGATTGAAAGTGGATGTTAGGAAGAAGTTGTTTGCAGTGAGGATGGTGAGACACTGGCCCAGGTTGCCCAGGGAGGTTGTGAAGCACAGAATCACCCAATGTGATCAAAGATCAAAGATCACATTGGGTGATTCTGTGCTCCACTACCTCCCTGGAGGTGTTCAGGGCAAGGTTGGATGAGACCTTGAGTGACCTGCTCTAGTGGGAGATGTCCCTGCCTTTGGTGGGGGTTTGCAACTGGATGATCTTTGAGGTCTCTTCCAACCTAAACCATTCTACTGTTGATGAACATGCAGGTGTCATAACATAAAGCAACACAAGAGTTCCTGAAACTTTAAAGGATTTATTCTTCCTCACTTGCCTTACAGGGCCAGCCTTTTAAAGTCTTTCTTGATATGCATATATCTTTCCTTATATGTAAGTGGCAAAGGATTCAAAGGCTAATATTGCTGCTTTCATCAGCTCATCTCTGCAGCAGGACAAACACAGAATCATAGAATCAGTCAGGGTTGGAAGGAACCACAAGGATCAGCCAGTTCCAACCCCCCTGCCATGGGCAGGGACACCTCACACTAGATCAGGTTGCTCAGAGCCACATTCCACCTGGCCTTAAAAACTTCCAGGCATGAGGCTTTCACCACCTCCCTGGGCAACCTGTTCCAGGGTCTCAGCACCTTCATGGTGGAGAACTTCTTCCTAAATCTAAATTTACTCTCTTCTAGCTTGGACCCATTCCCCTCAGTCCTATCACTACCTGACACCCTAAAATGTCTCTCAGAAGCTTTCTTGTAGCCCTGTTGAGTTCTTGTCTAAAGCATGGAAACCAAAGGAAATAATTGGTGAGCCACAAAACCATCAAGGCATGCTCTGGACGATTACCATCTTGAGTGTGTTCATTAAGATGCTTTGCATTCAAATCTGTAACTTAAAACCCACTGAGAAAACCACACAGCTGCACTGTACAGAACATAAGAACAGGTCTCAAAGCAAGAACCCTTCTAGAATCACAGAATCAGGCAGGGTTGGAAGGGACCACAAGGAGCAGCCAGTTCCAACCCCCTTGCCATGAGCAGGGACACCCTACCCTAGAGCAGGCTGCACACAGCCTCAGCCAGCCTGGCCTCAAACACCTCCAGCCATGGGGCCTCAACCACCTCCCTAGGCAACCCATTCCAGCCTCTCACCACTCTCCTGCTCAACAACTTCCTCCTCACCTCCACTCTGACTCTCTCCACTTCCAGCTTTGCTCCATTCCCCCCAGTCCTGTTACTCTCTGATAGCCTAAAAAGTCCTTCCCCAGCTTTTTTGTAGCCCCCTTCAGATCCTGAAAGGCCACAAGAAGGTCACTCTTTCAGTTTGTCCTCATAGGAGAGGCTCTGCAGCCCTCTGATCATCCCAGTGGCCCTGAAACATAGAAAATGATGCCCATTTTCCTGCTTCACCCTTGTTAGAATGCTAATGAGGTGAAGCTGTCAGAGCTCACCAGCATCTCCACTTGCTAATGATTTCTTGTACCTGAGCTTGCACAAGAAGGGGAAGCAGATGAAGTGAAACTCCAGTTTCCAAGGAGACAACCTCAGAGACATGTAAGAAATCTTTAAGTAGGTACAACATGGCTCCAGGAAGGGCACATTTCCTTTGGGCTTTTATTCTTACCTTGCACAATGAGATACGGAAGCTATGCTCAAGATAAATCTGTGCTGATAAATCTAGCCTGTGCTGGTAAATCTAGCCCATGCTGAATTAAAATCTATCCTATCTTAGGGTGATGAAGCTGGTGAGAAGCCTGGAACACAGCCCTGTGAAGAGAGCAGGACAGTAGGCCAGTAGGACAAGGGAGGTTATTCTGCCCCTGTACCCAGCACCTTGAGTGCTGTGTCCAGTTCTGGGCTCCTCAATTCAAGAGAGATGTTGAGATGCTGGAAGGTGTCCAGAGAAGCTGGTGAGGGGCCTGGAGCACAGCCCTGTGAGGAGAGGCTGAGGGAGCTGGGGGTGTGCAGCCTGCAGAAGAGGAGGCTCAGTGCAGAGCTCATTGCTGTCTGCAATTACCTGAAGGGAGGCTGTAGCCAGGTGGGGTTGGGCTCTGCTGCCAGGCAGAGAACAAGGGGACAGAGTCTGAAGTTGTGCCAGGGGAGGTCTAGACTGGATGTTAGGAGGAAGTTGTTGTCAGAGAGAGTGATTGGCATTGGAATGGGCTGCCCAGGGAGGTGGTGGCCGCCTGGACACACTGCTGGCTGTGTTACTCTACTATCTACCAGTACCCCCAGGTCTCTGTCTGCCTGGCTGCTCTCCAGCCACTGTTCCCATCCTGTAGCACTGCTTGGGCTTGTTGTATCACAGTATCACCAAGGTTGGAAGAGACCTCACAGATCATCAAGTCCCACCCTTCCAGCAATTTTCCCCCCTTATTTCTGATCTTGGATAGAGAAAATAACCCCCAAAAAAATCTGACAATAGCCCAGGAGAGCTAAACTGGAAGTGTCAGTGATCAAAGAAAACTCTTAATGCAGCAAGAGGGAAAAAGGACTCTGCATTGAGTGTTTAAGCCTGTTCATTTCACACAGCCATACTTACAAAGCAAACACCTACTTCTTAATTACCACCAATGCATGGGAAGAAGTCTAATTTAAAAGATTCATTACAGCAGTTGAAGTAGCATCTAATTTTAATGCCCTCAGAACATTAAGGGCAGATGGGATGGCATCCCCCAGAACATTGCGATTAATAGGGATAAGAGAGTCAATTTTGCTAAAGCCCAGCATTAAATAGGTCTACATTAGGCACTTGGTTGGACACATTTGCTGAATTATCTGGAAAATGGAAGATTATTTCCACACAGGAAAGTAAACTAAGAAAAGTAGACCTAAAACTTAGTAATTGCTGGAGCTCAACTACTCGTGAATAAAAATGGTAACAGGAAAATCATAGCTGGAACATCACAGAACTGTTCAGGTTGGCAGAGACTCTTGGGATCATCAAGCCCAGGGAGGTGGTGGAGTCACTGCCCCTGGAGGTGTTCAAGAAAAGCCTGGATGAGGCACTTAGTGCCATGGTCTGGTTGATTGTCTAGGGCTGGGTGCTAGGTTGGACTGGATGATCATCATAGAATCACAGAATCATAGAATTGACCATGTTGGAAGAGACCTCCAAGAGCATCTAGTCCAACCTAGCACCCAGCCCTGGCCAATCAACCAGACCATGGCACTAAGTGCCTCATCCAGGCTTTGCTTCAACACCTCCAGGGATGGTGACTCCACCACCTCCCTGGGCAGCCCATTCCAATGCCAATCACTCTCTCTGCCAGGAACTTCCTCCTAACATCCAGCCTAGACCTCCCCTGGCACAACTTGAGACTGTGTCCCCTTCTTCTATTGCTGGTTGCCTGGCAGAAGAGCCCAACCCCACCTGGCTACAGCCTCCCTTCAGGTAGTTGTAGATAGCAATGACCCCTGAGCCTCCTCTTCTCAGCCTCCCTTGACCTACTAACCTCAGCCCTTCTAGTACATCCCAGAATGGCATTGGCTTTCCTGGCCACAATAGCACACTACTGGCTCATGACCTTCCTTCCATCCACCAGGACTCCCAAGTCCTTCTCCCCTTCACTGCTCTCCATCAGGTCAGGTATAAACCACATACCCAAGCAGCACATATAAACAACCTTTAAACACATCCAGGTTTGGTGACTCAACTACCTCCCTGGGCAGCCTATTCTAGTGTCTGACCACTCTTGCTGTGGAAGAAATTGTTCCTCATGTCCAGTCTATACCTTCTCTAATTTACTGGATAGGGCTGGGGGATAGGTTGGATGGATGATCTTGGAGGTCTCTTCCAACCTGCTTGTTTCTATGGCTCTATGATTCTAAGGGCTGGGTGCTAGGTTGGATGGATGATCTTGGAGGTCTCTTCCAACCTGGTTGATTCTATGATTCTATGTTGCAGTGTGAGGCCATTCCCTCTTGTTCTATCACTAGTTACCTGTGAGAAGAGATCAGGACCAGCACCAACCTCTCTATGCCATTCTCTCAGGTATCTGATTTTCCACCAGAGACAACCACTAAATTTTCCTTAAAGGTCTGTTTGCATCATACAAGAATTGAAAAAAAAATAAAAGAAAGAAAAAGATTTATCAGAGTTTGTAAGAGGAAAATTTTGCACTGTTACATTATCCAGTCAAGGTAAATCTTCCTTAGTGCTTTTAAACATAACAAATCAATATGGAAAGCACTACCCTAATTATAGTGTCCCTGAGGGTGAGATTCACTTTGCAAATGAGTCATCTAAACTTAGGTGTCTATCTTTAGGTGTCCATATATGGGGTAAGTATCTTTTTTTCTGTGTTCCTGCTGGCCAGTGGAGGTCAAAGGCTTAATTTAGCTGCTCACCTACGCAGACTTTTTATCACCATTTGAAATGTCTTTCCCTTCAGCTGCTGCTGGAGAAGGGCAGGTGCTTTCTGCTAGCTACCAGGGCTGTAGAAATGTCTGGTACAATCTTTAGCTCACCCTAGACCTTGAAGGCATTGACTCTAGAGAGATACCCAGCTGAACAGCCATGCTGGGAGCAGGATTCAGCGATTTAAGCACAGGTAGCATTTGAAATGCCCTACAATATATCAAACGTTTGCACAGGGCTGACATTTGTGATACATGAGATATGACCTATAGAGAAAGAATTGCTTTCTGGGCCAGCTGTGAGAGGCTCAAATGGAGAGTGTAAGTTATCTAAAATATGACCAAAGCACTTGGATCCTTCTCTAGGTTAGGTGGGTAGCTCTCCTCGCTCCATTAATTGCTTTGTTTGTACCTCATGGGACCACAGGATGTTAGGGGTTGGAAGGGACCCAAGGAAATCATTGAGTACACATCCCTTGCCAGAGCAGGACAATCCTACCTAACACAGATCACAGAGGAACACATCCAGACAGGCCTTGAAAGGCTCCAGAGAGAAGGAGACTCCACAGCCTCTCTGGGCAGCCTGTTCCAGTGCTCTGTCACCCTTACAGTAAAGAAGTTCTTCCTCACGTTGAGGTGGAACCTCCTGTGCTGCAGTTTACATCCATTGCTCCTTGTCCCATCACAAAGCACAACTGATAAGAGTTTGTCCCCTCCTTCTTGACCCCCAGCCTTGATTAGATTGATTAGATCCCCTCAAAGTCTTCTCTTCACCAGACCAAAAAATCTCAGGTCACACAGCCTCTCCTCATCAGAATCATAGAATCAAACAGGTTGGAAGAGGTCTCCAAGCTCATCCAGCCCAACCTAGCACCCAGCCCTAGCCAATCAACCAGACCATGGCACTAAGTGCCTCATCCAGGCTTTTCCAGAACACCTACAGGGATGGTGCCTCCACCACCTCCCTGGGCAGCCCATTCCAATGCCAATCACTCTCTCTGCCAGGAACTTCCTCCTAACATCCAGCCTAGACCTCCCCTGGCACAGCTTGAGGCTGTGTCCCCTTCTTCTGTTGCTGGTTGCATGGGAGAAGAGGCCACCCCCCACCTGGCTACAACATCCAGAAGCTGGTCCAGAGGGGAGCAATGAGACTGGGGAAGGGACTGGAGGAGAGGCTGAGGGAGCTGGGCTGAGTTAGCCTGGAGAAGAGGAGACTTAGAGGGGACCTTATCACTCTCTATAACTAACTGGAATGAAGCTGTAGTCAGGTGGGGGTCAGGCTCTGCTCCCAGGCAACTTGTGACAAGACAAGAGGGCATAGTCTGAAGTTGCACCAGGAAAGGTTTAGGTTGGATATTAGGAAGCACTTCCTCATGGAAAGGATGATTAGGTACTGGAATGGGTTGCCCAGGGAGGTGGTGGAGTCACCATCCCTGGAGATCCTGAGAAAAAGATTGGATGTGGCACTTAGATGTATCATAGAATCCTTAGATATATCATAGAATCAACCAGATTGGAAGAGACCTCCAAGATCATCCAGTCCAACCTAGCACCCAGCCCTATCCAATCAACCAGACCATGGCACTAAGTGCCTCATCCAGGCTTTTCTTGAAGACCCCCAGGGACGGTGCCTCCACCACCTCCCTGGGCAGCCCATTCCAATGCCAATCACTCTCTCTGTGAAGAACTTCTTCCTAATATCCAGCCTAAACCTTTCCTGGTGCAACTTCAGACTATGTGCCCTTGTTCTATTGCTGGTTACCTGGGAGAAGAGGCCACCCCCCACCTGTCTACAATACCCCTTCAGGTAGTTGTAGACAGTAATAAGATCACCCCTGAGCCTCCTCTTCTCCAGGCACTTGGTGCCACAGTTTAGCTGCTGCTGTGGTGTTAGGTCATAAGCTGGACTTAATGATCTCAGAGGACGTTTCCAGCCTTGGTGATTCTGTGAAATATAAAGCTGCAGATTCTGGCATTGCACTTGGATTTCTCCAAGATATTTGCCACAGGGACATACAGCCTACCTTTGTAAGAAGATGATTTTAGCTGGGGAATAAAGTGATGATTTAAGCACTTTCTGGCTAAGCTTGCACATAAAAATACCAGCCTTTGAAATACAGACTGAGGCAAGATGCTATTATGAAGTGATCAAAATTGCCTTGCTAAATGGTCTCAATACACTGAAATGTGTTTTCATATATTCAGAGGCAAAGTAATAGTTCAGAGCTTCAGTGATAAAGATGGTATCAGCAGGAGGGAAATTCAGTCTTTGAAACTAAAGATCTGAGGAAAAGTTCATATTAACATTTATGACTAGCAGAAGATTAGCGCTGTGATGTCAAAAGTATTTCTGTGATCCTTTGGTATAGAAAAGGGTAGCAGAATAGGTAGATCTTGACTCTACAGATCATTAGTAGAATATACCCTAATAGGCCTGTTTCAAACACAGATAGAGGAGAACAAATTTCAAGGAGAGCTAACAAATGATCCAGGAGGCAGGCAAAAAAAAAATAGGTGATAAAATAAAAGCACATTCAAACAGCAAGTAGGGAGATTGCTTGAGTTCTATAACTTGAAAGGCATTTAAACACGGGGGAGACACAAATTGGGCTTTTCAGTCTTGTTTGCAAATGCATGAAAAGAAAAAAGAAAGGCTAGGCAGTGAAGTTAAAGAAGTGGTAAAGCAGTTTCCATCACCTTGCAGCGATGGCAATGGCAGCGTCTCAACCATTGGTGCCTCTGTGTGTGTGGTTTGAGTTAGAGAAACATGGAGATGGCAGCAAACATCAAAATTTGGGTGTCTGGGACAACGTAGTGTCAAGTTGTGGCAGGGGAGGTCTAGGCTGGATGTTAGGCGGAAGTTGTTGGCAGAGAGAGTGATTGGCATTGGAATGGGCTGCCCAGGGAGGTGGTGGAGTCACCATCCCTGGAGGTGTTGAAGCAAAGCCTGGATGAGGCACTTAGTGCCATGGTCTGGTTAACTGGACAGGGCAGGGTGCTAGGTTGGACTGGATGAGCTTGAAGATCTCTTCCAACCTGGTTGATTCTATGATTTTAATATTCTGTGACTGGTTAGTTTGAAGAGGAGGCTAAAGGCAGACCTCATTACTCTCTCCAACTACCTGAAGGGAGGCTGTAGCCAGGTGGGTTTGGTCTCTTCTGCCAGGCAATCAGAAACAGAAGAAGGGAATACTTCCTCAAGTTTTGCCAAGGAAACTACAGGCTGGATGTTAGGAGGAAGTTGTTGTCAGAGAGAGTGATTGGCATTGGAATGGGCTGCCCAGGGAGGTGCTGGAGTCCCCGTTCCTGGAGGTGTTCAAGCAAAGCCTGGATGAGGCACTTAGTGCCATGGTCTGGTTGATTGGCCAGGGTTGGGTGCTAGGTTGGACTGGATGATCTTGGAAATCTCTTCCAGCCTGGTTGATGCTATGATTCCATGATTCTATCACCTCTATGGAATTTAATATCCTATTAAAAAAGAATCAGAACAAATGATCCAGACAACATGTTGTGGCCATCAGTTTGGGTAGGAAAAGTCCAAGAGGATGTAAAACTTGAAATACTCAATATAAGAATCAATTGCATGTAGGATGATTATTATTGGTTTGCAGAAGTGCTTGAATGAGTGTGGTAGGCCCTTCCCAGTACTGTTGTTTATGAGTGTCCTGCACATAGAACAGATGTACAAAGCATTTTTCATTGATGCTCATAACAGGATCACAGGCTCACAGGATGTTAGGGGTTGGAAGTGACCCAAGGAGATCACCGAGTCCAACCCCGCTGCCAGAGCAGGACCACACAATCTAGCACAGGTCACAGAGGAGCACATCCAGACAGGCCTTGAAAGGCTCCAGAGAGAAGGAGACCCCACAGGCTCTCTGGGGAGCCTGTTTCAGTGCTCTGGGACCATTAGAATCACAGAATCAAGCAGTTTGGAAGAGACATCCAAGCTCATCCAGTCCAACCTAGCACCCAGCCCTAGCCATTCAACTAGACCATGGCACTAAGTGCCTCATCCAGTCTTTTATTGAACACCTCCAGGGATGGTGACTCCACCCCCTCCCTGGGCAGCCCATTCCAATGCCAATCACTCTCTCTGCCAACAACTTCCTCCTAACATCCAGCCTAGACTTCCCTTGATACAGCTTGAGACTGTGTCCCGTTCTTCTGTTGCTGGTTGCCTGGCAGAAGAGCCCAACCCCACCTGGCTAAAGAAGTTCCCCCTTGGGTTGAGGTGGAAGCTATTGTGCTGCAACTTCCACCCATTGCTCCTACCAAAGGCACAATATCCAGCAACCAGACGTTGAAGGAGGGTGTCATTATAAACCTTGAAATTAAGATGGAGCTCCTAGCAGTGAGGTTAATTAAACATTGAACTAACTTACTGAGAGAGGTAGTAGGCTCAGCAATGGTTGCTGTCTTTTGAGAATTAGATTAGATGTGCTCCTAAATGCCAAGTGCTTTTTAAATACAGTCTGCTAGAGAGAGGCTCTGGCCAAAGATTTTATCCTCTCTTACTGCTCTCTGTGAGGTTTTTCTGTTGCTTTTTCATTTTCCTCCAAAGGCAGATGAAGATGGAAGGAGAGAGGGTAGAAATACTGATGCATTGCCATCTCTTTCTCCATCTATGAAGAGACAAGGACATGGAGAATGTGTTTAAGACTAGTGTGACATCACAGGATGTTAGGAGTTGGGTGAGAACCCTGGAGGTCATGAGTCCAACCCCCCCTGCCAGAGCAGCACCATAGAATCTAGAGCAGGTTGCACAGGAACACATCTAGACAGGGCTAGAAAGGCTCCAGAGAAGGAGACTCCACCATCTCTCTGGGCAGCCTGTGCCAGTGCTCTGTCACCCTTAGAGTGAGAAGTTCTTGCTCGTGTTGAGGTGGAACTTCCTACGCTGCAGTTTATATCCATTCCCCCTTATCCTGTCACAGGGTACAACCTTTATCCCAGGGTGCAACTGAGAAGAGTTTGTCCCCTCCCTCTTGCTCCCCAGCCCTCAGCTATTTATGAACATTGATTAGATCCCCTCTAAATCTTCTCTTCACCAGACCAAACAGCCCCAAGTCTCAGTCTCTCCTCGCAGTGCAGTGCTACAGCCTCTTCAGCATCTTTGTAGCCCTCAACTGGACTCTTTCCAGTAGAATCATAGAATCAGCCAGGTTGGAAGAGAATTCTAAGGTCATCCAGTCCAACCTATCATCCAGCCCTGCCCAAGCAACTAGACCATGGCACTAAGTGCCCCATCCAGTCTTTTTTTTGTAACACCTCCAGGGATGGAGTAAATTGCTGTAGATCCCTGTGCCTCCATGAACTGGGGAGCCCAGAACTGATACCAAGACACAACTCTGCCAAGCATCGCTTCCATACAGAATCATAGACTCATAGAATCAGTTAGGGTTGGAAGGGACCACAAGGATCATCTACTTCCAACCCCCCTGCCATGTCCAGGGACAGCCTACCCTAGAACAGGCTGCCCACAGCCTGATCCAGCCTGGCTTAAACACCTCCAGGGATGGAGCCTCAATCACCTCCCTGGGCAACCCATTCCAGCCTCTCACCACTCTCATGCTCAACAACTTCCTCCTCTTGTCCAGGCTGAATCTCCCCACCTCCAGCTTTCCTCCATTCCCCCTACTCCTGTCACTCCCTGATAGCCTGAAAAGTCCTGCAGGGCTTAGCATTTAATGATGGACAAAGAAATGCTTGGCAGGAGAGTCAGAACTTAGTAATGGCCAAAGTGCCTATTACAAGTCACCAATTGTAGGCTGAAAGCTTTGACATTTCACATAGAAATTCTGTTCTGAGGGGGGTTGCTAGGGCAGGAAGACAAAATGCTTGGTTTGATCAGAGAAATAAACCCAAGAAGGAGGCAGGTTGTGAAGAAGGAGCTAGGAACAAAGACAAAGGGACACTTTCCTAAGTGGATGCTGCAGAAGGTGGGATGGGAGCAGACTTGCAGGCTCCAGTGTCTCTGGTTTTGTTGGCTTCTGTCTTCCTGCTTTGCATGTGCTCTCTTCAGAGCTCAGGCAGGCAGCACTGATGAGGCCCTGAACTCCCCAGGGTGAGGAAGGGTAGAATGATCCTCATCAGCTCTGTTTGCTTTCTCCAGCCACAGGATAGGCTTGAACAAGTCTTGCTAATAGTTGTCCTCAGTCTTTGAAATGGAAAAAATCTCTTCAGTTCTGCATACATATGACTTGCTACTGGTAGTGGCTTGGCTTGCTCTGGATCATGAACTGTGTTCAGTGCCTTTTAGCTTCGTTTGTGGCAGTCTCTGGGAACTCTGTTGCCATGGAAATGTGATTTGCTAGTCTCTTCCAAGAGCATGTGCTTGGGGAGAGCTACTGAGCTGCGACTTGCAGAGTAACAAACAGGCTTCCAAAGGGAAAAGATGAAGCTACCCAAAAGCCCCTGATTCTGTGTATGCAGTCAGTGAAATGGAGGAGATTGAAGCCACAGTGCCTGGTTTCCAGACCATTGCTGCTTTCCTCTATGTCAGGCATCAGGTACCTTTTCCCTTTTCAAAAGGGAGCTTTCTCCCCTTTTGAAGATGATGACTCAGACAGGAAGTCTCTTCTCAGTCTGGAGAAGTGGAGGCTGCAAGGTGACCTTCTTGTGGCCTTGCAGGATCTGAAGGGGGCTACAAAGAAGCTGGGGAGGGACTTTTCAGGATATCAGGGAGTGAAAGGACTAGGGGGAATGGGGCAAAGCTGGAGGTGGGGAGAGTCAGTCTGGAGGTGAGGAGGAAGTTGTTGAGCAGGAGAGTGGTGAGAGGCTGGAATGGGTTGCCCAGGGAGGTGGTTGAGGCCCCATGGCTGGAGGTGTTTGAGTCCAGGCTGGCTGAGGCTGTGAGCAGCCTGCTCTAGGGTAGGGTGTCCCTGGCAGGGGGGTTGGAACCGGCTGCTACTTGTGGTCCCTTCCAACACTGATTAATTCTGTGATTCCATGATTCTATGATTCTATGATTTTATTACCAGGGCCACTGGTGCCTGTAGACAGACAGAGCTGGGTTTGGAGGGTCCTTCCATAGCTTTTATGTCCTCCACTACCTCTTACTTGAAATTCTTGAACTTTCCAGTTTGTAAGAATTCATGTATTTAAGCTTTTGATGCAAGATGAAGATCCCAGCATACCTCTTTCCTGGGAAACCAATCAACCAGACCATGGCACTAAGTGCCTCATCCAGGCTTTGATTGAACACCTCTAGGGATGGTGACTCCAGCACCTCCCTGGGCAGCCCATTCCAATGCCAATCACTCTCCCTGCCAACAACGTCCTCCTAACATCCAGCCTAGACCTCCCCTGGCACAACTTCAGCCTGTCCTTCGACCAATAGAGCTACTCAGGATTGTTTGTCATATCTTATTCAGCATTGCAGTTTCTCCCCCTGTGGCTGTAGCATGTCAGCCATAGCTATTGTGGCTCCAGTATGCCTTTCTCATCATGGTTTTAGTGTTTAAGCAGTAATAAAGTATTGAAACTGTAGCCATGTGTGAGCAACTGGCCCCCAAAGCACTCACTGGAACAGAAGTACACAGAGTGAGGAAGCCAAGAAAACATCTCCTTTGTCATCAAATAACCTTGGAATTTAAAAGCCACTCACAAAACTCCTACCTACAAAATAAAAAGAAACAACCCCAAAACTAAACTTTTGTCCGAAGCACTCACAAGGCAGAGGCTTCAATTATGAGCCAGTTTCTTTTGACTGTGCATTTCTCCTGGAATCTAGAGTTGGGAACAAACTGCATGTTATGAAGCAAAGGTCTGATCTTTGCTTCTGAAAGAAGCAGCCTGCAAGACATCCTCCTTGAAGTCCTCCCAATTACTGAGATCGAAAGCTCCGGTTGCTCGAGTGAAAGCTCACTCTAGTTCTATGCTACATTCAGAGCAGCTACAAAGCTCCAGAGCTTCAGAGATGTCAGTGAGCTTGTCCTCTTTACCCTGTCAGAGAGCCTGACCTGCTCAAACACAGGCAGTGCCTTAAGAGAATGGTAAGGATTAAGTCAAAGCACAGGCAAATTTTGCTCATGCAATTTATCTTCCATCTTTTTCTCGGGCCAGAACATCAGCTTTCATTCCTCCTCTTCTTCTTGAGGGAAAAGAGAAACTTTCACTTCAAACCAGTGAAGAAGTTCTAATAGGAAATACTTCAAGGTGCCAGCTGTGGCTTTCTAAGTGGAGTAGCTGATAGCTCATCATCCCGCTGTGGAGAAGAGGTAATTCTGGCACTGGGCCCTAGAGTTCTTTGGAACAGGTTGCTCAGGGAGGTTGTGAGCTGAGCTAGATTGCATGAATCATAGAATCATAGAATCAATCAGATTGGAAGAGACCTCCAGAATCATCCAGTCCAACCTAGCACCCAGCCCTAGCCAGTCAACCAGACCATGGCACTAAGTGCCTCAGCCAGGCTTTGCTTCAACACCTCCAGGGATGGTGCCTCCACCACCTCCCTGGGCAGCCCATTCCAATGCCAATCACTCTCTCTGACAACAACTTCCTCCTAACATCCAGCCTAGACCTCCCCTGGCACAACTTGAGACTGTGTCCCCTTGTTCTATTGCTGCTTGCCTGAGAGAAGAGGCCACCCCCCACCTGGCTGCAATGTCCCTTTGGGTAGTTGTAGACAGAAAGACTAAGAAATTACTTTGGAGGGAAGAAAATCATGTTTGATGTAGAGACTTGCGGGTAGGGATTCAGTGCCCACTGCTTCTAATAAAAGAGCTAGACACCATCAGCTGAAGGTGACAGAAGCCAGACTCAGAAGGAACAAGAGGTGCTTCTTCATGCTCTGGATGACAGACCTCTGGGATGGTTTGACAGAGGAATTTTGGAGGCAGAACATTTGCATATGTTCGGAGTAGACTGGACAAGTATTTTGACAGGAGCTCCAGTAAGTGTTACTAACTAGGCACACACTGCAGCAGGCTCAGAGCATCCTGTGAGCTAAAAATAGGCAGAAGCTGGGAGAGTATTAAGGGGAAAGTATCATATATGTTTTTAACCTGCCATCTGGCTACAGGCACCATAGGGAACAGAATATTTTCTCCTACAGAATACTGAGCCTTCATCCAAACTGTGCTACTGCACATGCTCATACATGGCACTTAGGTTGATTGAACAGGGCTGGGCACTAGGTTGGACTGGATGATCTTGGAGGTCTCTTCCAACCTGCTTGATTCTATGATTCTATTCTATGATTCTATGATGCTATTCTATGATTCTATGATGCCAATGTGGAACCATGGGAGGAAAATTCAGTCAGTTAGGCACAGCATGCATCTATCAGCATAACAGTACCTCTGATTTTTGTCTCTCAAGTTGAAAAAAAAAATGAAGTTAGTGTGATTATAGAATCAGAATCAGTCAGGGTTGGAAGAGACCACAAGGATCATCTAGTTCCAACCCCTCTGCCATGGGCAGGGACACCCTACCCTAGAGCAGGCTGCCCAGAGCCTCATCCAGCCTGGCCTTAAACACCTCCAGTGATGTGGATAGTGGCTGACATACCTGAGAGTAGTAAGGTAAGGTTGGGAAAATTAGGTAGTTTTGGAAGCCCTTATTGGAGAGTTCTGTAGCTCCACTTTGCTAAATGCGTTCAGTTGCACCAGGATCAACTCATCTATTTGTAGCAATCTGAAAGTGTTTATTCTGAGCCACCACCCAGATTCTCAGGGTGAGAAATGGGAACTCCAGACTGTGAGTCATTCCATCTCAAAATAGATGTTAAAGAATATATAAGAAAGAAAAAGTCTTGTTATGTTAAAAAAGAAAAGAAACAAAACAAAAAGCAAACCCAACCAAGCACCAAACCAAACTGATACAAAACAACAACAACCCAAAATCCCCAAACCCAAAGGAAACAACAAATACTCTACAAACTTCATTTCTATACTAACAATCATAGAATCAGGAATTAACTAGGTTGGAAGAGACCTCCAAGATCATCCAGTCCAACCTAGCACCCAGCCCTATCCAATCAACCAGACCATGGCACTAAGTGCCTCATCCAGGCTTTGCTTCAACACCTCCAAGGACAGTGACTCCATCACCTCCCTGGGCAGCCCATTCCAATGCCAATCACTCTCTCTGGCAACAACTTCCTCCTAACATCCAGCCTAGACCTCCCCTGGCACAACTTGAGGCTGTGTCCCCTTGTTCTGTTGTTGGGTTCCTGGCAGAAGAGACCAACCCCCATCTGTCTACAGCTTCCTTTCAAGCAGTTGAAGACAGCTTGTAGACAACTTGAGCTTGTAGTTCTAAGAGAAGGATGCAAAGTTAGCATTTTATTGCTCACAAAGACAATGTAGTAACATTTTTAATGCCACTCCAGCTAAATATTTATAGTCTTCTCTTTGACATAATGAACACTTTCAGGGGTTGCAACCCATTCCTGAAGTTTTATCCCAGTTTACACCTTGGCACCCACTGATTTAGTGGGGAAAGGAAGTGCTTGCAAATGCTGCCTACCTTTTCATTTATTTGTAAGCATTAAGTGCAGTATCAGTTTGACAGTCTGTGATTTTCTTGGGCACATTCTATTAGGAGGCAAAGTGAACAGATGCTTGCAGTGAGAGAAGATAATTGCTCAGGTATGCTGAAAGCTTTTTTAGTGAAGCTTTGCACTTTGAGTCTGTGATTATTAGTCTTTCACCAAATTGACTAAATGCTGTGCCAGTCACTTGTGAGTGTTCCAGTACAGCTGGCACTAAAGCTCTGCAGTGTCATTGTATTTCTTAGGATTTCACAGGATCACAAGAGGTTAGGCATTGGAAGGGACTTCCAGAGATCATCCAATCCAACCCCCCTGCCAGAGCAGCACTATAGACTCTACCTCAGGTCACACAGGATGAGGCTGGAAAGTCTCCAGAGAAGGAGACTCCATAACCTCTCTGGGGAGACTGTTCCAATGCTCTGTCCCCCTTACAGTAAAGAAGTTCTTCTTTATGTTGAGGTGGAACTTTCTGTGCTGTAGTTTACACCTGTTGCCCCTCATCAGTTTGATATCCATTACCCCTTGTCAGTTTGATATCCATTACCCCTTGTCAATTTTATATCCATTACTCCTTGCAAATTTTATACCTGTTACCCCTTTCCAGTTTTATACCCATTACCCTTTGTCAGTTTTATACCTGTTACCCCTTCCCAGTTTTATACCCATTACTCCTTGTCAGTTTTACACCCATTACCCCTCATCAGTTTTATACCCATTATCCTTTGTCAGTTACCCCTCATCAGTTTTATACCTGTTACCCCCTGTCAGTTTTATACCCACTTCATCAGTTTTATACCTATTACCCCTCATCAGTTACTCCTCATCAGTTTTACACATATTACCTCCTGTCATTTTTATACCCATTACCCCTTGTCAGTTTTATACCTGTTACCCCATTGCCATTTTTATACCCATTACTCTTGTCATTTTTTTACCCATTACCCCTTGTCAGTTTTATACCCATTACCCTTCATCAGTTTTATACCCATTACTCTTGTCAGTTTTATACCCATTACCCCTTGCCAGTTTTATACCCATTACCCCTTGTCGGTTTTATACCCATTACCCTTTGTCAGTTACCTCTCATCAGTTTTATACCTGTTACCCCTCGTCAGTTACTCCTCATCAGTTTTACACCTGTTACCTCTTGTCATTTTTATACCCATTACCCCTTGTCAGTTTTATACCCGTTACCCCATTACCCCTTGTCAGTTTTATACCCGTTACCCCATTACCAGTTTTATACCCATTACCCCTTGCCAGTTTTATACCCATTACCCCTTGCCTGTTTTATACCCATTACCCCTTGCCAGTTTTATACCCATTTCCCCTTGCCTGTTTTATACCCATTACCCCTTGCCAGTTTTATACCCATTACCCCTTGCCTGTTTTATACCCATTACCCCTTGCCAGTTTTATACCCATTACCCCTTGCCTGTTTTATACCTGTTACCCCTTGTCAGTTTTATACCTGTTACCCCTTGCCAGTTTTATACCCATTACCCCTTGCCAGTTTTATACCCATTACCCCTTGCCTGTTTTATACCTGTTACCTCTTGCCATTTTTATACCCATTACCCCTTGCCTGTTTTATACCTGTTACCTCTTGCCAGTTTTATACCCATTACCCCTTGCCAGTTTTATACCCATTACCCCTTGCCTGTTTTATACCTGTTACCTCTTGCCAGTTTTATACCCATTACCCCTTGCCAGTTTTATACCCATTACCCCTTGCCTGTTCTATACCCATTACCCCTTGCCTGTTTTATACCTGTTACCTCTTGCCAGTTTTATACCCGTTACCCCTTGCCAGTTTTATACCCATTACCCCTTGCCAGTTTTATACCCATTACCCCTTGCCTGTTTTACACCCATTACCCCTTGCCAGTTTTATACCTGTTCCCCCTTGTCAGTTTCCCCTAATCAATTTTATACCTGGTACCCCTTGCCTGTTTTATATCCATTACCCCTTGCCAGTTTTATACCCATTACCCCTTGCCAGTTTTATACCCATTACCCCTTGTCAATTACCCCTAATCAATTTTATACCTGGTACCCTTTGTCTGTTTTATGCCCTTTTCATCAGTTTTATACCTATTACCCTGTGTCAGTTTTATACCCATTACCCCTCATCAGTTTTACACCTGTTACTCCTTGTCCGTTTTATGCCCATTCCATCAGTTTTATACCTATTACCCCATGCCAGTTTTACACCCATTACCCCTCATCAGTTTTACACCTGTTACCCCTTGTCAGTCTTATACCAGTTACCCCTTGTCAGTTTATTCAGGAAAGGGCTAAAATGTGCTAACAATAACCAGAGCAGTGGCTAAAAGGAGCGATTATAACTACAAAGTTCTTAATTTACTGTTGCTGCAAGAGATGCAAGAGGCTGAATGGTTTTGGTTGTTTTGCTTTTAAGCAAACCATGCTCTGTTTTGCCTCTACAACTGAATTTCTCTGTGT
The DNA here is from genome assembly GCF_015220805.1 of Pogoniulus pusillus. Taxonomy (NCBI): domain Eukaryota; kingdom Metazoa; phylum Chordata; class Aves; order Piciformes; family Lybiidae; genus Pogoniulus; species Pogoniulus pusillus. The sequence continues at coordinate 36,603,238 of NC_087272.1, forward strand.
TACTTTCTTTTTAAACACCAGCTATTTTTGTTAGTTACCACTTGTCAAACTGAATCTCCTTCAAACATCAACGCCGTTGCTTTTGCTTTGAACGGGGACTCTGCCTTGGCTGCTGGTGTTTCTTAGAAGAAAGAAATAGAAACTCTGCTACTGGTGAAGTTTCATTTGCCTTGATATGAACATCTTCTTTCCTGTGGTTTGGGGGTGGGGGGGGTTATAAGCTGTTTTCAAATGGCAAGAACATTTCCACTTTAAGCACTGCTCCTGTTGTTCTAAGTATAGAATCATAGAATCATAGAACCAAGCAGGTTGGAAGAGACCTCCAAGATCATTCAGGCCAACCTATCACCCAGCCCTATCCAGTCAACCAGACCATGGCACTAAGTGCCTCATCCAGGCTTTTCTTGAACACCTCCAGGGATGGTGCCTCCACCACCTCCCTGGGCAGCCCATTCCAATGCCAATCACTCTCTCTGTGAAGAACTTCTTCCTAATATCCAGCCTATACCTACCCTGGCACAGCTTGAGACTGTGTCCCCTTGTTCTATTGCTGGTTGCCTGGGAGAAGAGGCCACCCCCCACCTGGCTACAATGCCCCTTCAGGTAGTTTTAGACAGTAATAAGATCAACCCTGAGCCTCCTCTTCTCCAGGCTAAACAGGCCCAGCTCCCTCAACCTCTCCTCATAGGATTTGTGCTCCAGGCCCCTCACCAGCTTTGTTGGCCTTCTCTGGACACCTTCCAGCACCTCAACATCTTTCTTGAATTGAGGAGCCCAGAACTGGACACAGTATTCAAGGTGTGGCCTGAGCAGTGCTGAGTACAGGGGAAGAATAACCTCCCTTGTCCTACTGGCCACACTGCTCCTGATGCAGGCCAGGATGCCATTGGCTCTCTTGGCCACCTGGGCACTGCTGCCTCATCTTCAGCTGCTATCTACCAGTACCCCCAGGTCCCTTTCCTCCTGGCTGCTCTCAGCCGCTCAGTCCCCAGCCTATAGTGCTGCTTGGGGTTGTTGTGGCCAAAGTGCAGAACCCTGCACTTGGCCTTGTTAAATCTCATCCCATTGGCCTCTGCCCACTCATCCAGCCTGGCCAGGTCCCTCTGCAGGGCTCTCCTACCCTCCAACAGATCAACACCTGCTCCTAGCTTGCTGTCATCTGTAGCAGGTGAGTAGTAGGTATCTGGTAGTGTATCATTAGATAGATGCTGACTATAAGCTCCAATATCTGGAGGATGATTCAGAGCTCTAAATACAGATATAAGACATTAGATGCCTTGCAGTACCCCAACTACATTCCAGGCACAAATTTATGACACAGGCAAATAATAGAACAATTCTATTGAGGTTCTTCTGCATCTCTACCCTGCCCTTGTGAGACAGGGGACTCACACCTGGAATATCGTGTCTGGTTTTGGGCTGCCCAGTTCAGGAGAGACAGAGACCTGCTAGAAAGAGTCCAGCAGAGATCCATGAGGATGGCTGGGGGGCTTGAGCACCTCCCCTATGGAGAGAGACTGAGAGCCCTGGGGCTGTTTAGTCTGGAGAAGAGAAGGCTGAGAGGAGATCTGTGTGCACAAATATCTGAGGGATGGGTATCAAATGCCTGGGGCCAAGCTCTTTTTGCTGGTCAGCAGCAATAAGCCAAGGAGAAACAGCTACAAACTGGACCAGAGAAGGTTTCAGCTCAACATGAAGAGAAACTTCTTTCCAGTGAGGATAAAAGAGCCTTGGAACAGGCTGCCCGGACAGGTTGTGGAGTCTTCCTCTCTGTAGACTTCTAAAACCCACTTGTGTGCATTCCTGTGTGAACTACCCTAGGGGATCCTGCCTTGTCAGGGGTGTTGGACTGGATGATCTCTGGAGGTCCCTTTCAACCTCTAAGGATCTGTGATGCTGTGAGAATAGAAAGCAATCATCAAAACACTAAGGAAAAATCCTCTACCCCTGTTTATGTAAGACTTAATGCTGCCTGTTTATGCAAGCAGCATCAAACACCAGCTGAAGGAGAGGAAGCCCCACAGATGCAAAGCTGCCTGTAAAGACCCGTAGGATCCAGCTCTGCTGAGCAGATAGATTCTGCTTCTAAAGACAAGGGAAAAAATCAGCAACTAAAGCACACACATGGAAAATCCACGTGACTCAACACTTGCTCAGAAAAGAGAGAGATGGCAGCTAGTTTCCCAGGCAACTCGGAATCTCTGGGAGTATAGCCTAAAGAATGACTTTGCTCAAAGGGTTTTCCTTTTCTATTTCCTTTTCCTAATCCTCTTTCTTTTTCTTTTCCTTTTCTTTTTTCTTGTTTTTCTTTTTCTTTTCCCTTTTTCTTTTTTTCCTTTTTCTTTTTCTTTTTCTTTTTCTTTTTCTTTTTCTTTTTCTTTTTCTTTTCCTTTTCCTTTTTCTTTTCCTTTCCCTTTTCCCTTTTCTTTTCCTTTTCCTTTTTCTTTTCATTTTTCCTTTTCCTTTTTCTTTTTCTTGTTTTTCTTTTTCTTTTATCTTTATTTTTCTTTCCTTTTTCTTTTCCTTTTTCCTTTTCCTTTTTCTTTTTCTTTTCCTTTTTCCTTTTCCTTTTTCTTTTTCTTGTTTTTCTTTTTCTTTTATCTTTATTTTTCTTTTTCTTTTTCCTTTTCCTTTTCCTTTTCCTTTTCCTTTTCCTTTTCCTTTTCCTTTTTATTTTCCTTTTCCGTTTTCCTTTTCCTTTTTCTTGTTTTTCTTTTTCTTTCATCTTCATTTTTCTTTTTTTCCTTTTTTTATTTTCTCCTTTTTTCCATTTTCTTTTCCTTTTTCCTTTCCTTTTCCTTTTCCTTTTCCTTTTCCTTTTCCTTTTTCTTGTTGTTTTTTCTTTTTCTTTTCCCCTTTTTTCTTTTTCTTTTTCTTTTTCTTTTTATTTTTATTTTTATTTTCCTTTTTCTTTTCTTTTTCTTTTTCTTTTCTTTTTCTTTTTCTTTTTCTTTTTCTTTTTCTTTTTCTTTTTCTTTTTCTTTTTCTTTTTCTTATTTTTTATTTTTATTTTGTTCTTTTTCATTTTCTTTTCCTTTTTCTTGTTGTTTTTCTTTTCCCCTTTTTTATTTCTTTTTTTTCTTTTTCCTTTTCTTTTTTTTTCTTTTTCTTGTTTTCTTTTTACTTTTATTATTTTTTATTTTTATGTTCTTTTTTCTTTTTCCTTCTCTTTTCCTTTTTCTTTTTGTTTTTCCTTTTCTTTTTCTTTTCCTTTTCCTTTCTCTTTTTCTTTTTTCTTTTTCTTTCCTTTTTCTTTTTCTTTCCCTTTTCTTTTTTCCTTTTCCTTTTCCTTTTCTTTTTCTTTTCCTTTTTTTTCCTTTCCTTTTCCTTTTTCTTTCTCCTTTCTTTTTATTTTTCTTTTCCTTTTTCTTTTTCTTTTTCTTTTTCTTTTTCTTTTTCTTTTTCTTTTTCTTTTTCTTTTTTTTCTTTTTATTTTTCCTTTTCCTTTTTCTTTTCATTTTCCTTTTTATTTTCCTTTTCCTTTTTTCTTTTTTTATTTACTTTTCTTTTCTGCCAGGGGAGTTGGCCTGAATGATCTCTGGAGGTCAATTCCAGTATCTAGGGTTCTGTGATTAGACTACTCCCTGTAAATGAGCTGGTAAATATTAAACCACTCTGTATGAGCTTGTCCCTGGAATCTCTTAGCACCTTGAGAAACTCGAAGGTACATGAATTTTCTCCATCTAGACATCTTAACATTCTTTTGTTGTTGTTGCATAGCTCTTCCATTTCTTATATCTCTGCAATGGTCCTTTTCATCATTTAGTACAATTTAGCTTCACCTTTCCCCAATTTCAGTGATGGCAGAGGACAGTGTGTGCCTGTATAAGTGGTTCTGGTCTTTTTTAGCCTTGCCTTTCTGAGAAGATGAGATAGCTTAACTTTGAGAGTTTAATTTACTACCTGTGGAAGATGAGGCTTGTTTCATACAAGCAGAGATATTGGAATGGCATTTGAAGAAGAAAAATCACAGTGGGTTGTAAGGTGGAAGGTTTTTTGTTTGTGGGGTTTTTTTTAATGTATATACAGATATTTTACTTTGGTCTTCTCCAATGAGAATAAAATCTGACAGACTCTCAGTATTAAATGCAATGAGATTCCAGAATTGCATTACAAATCATGAGGCTGTAGCTGTCTGATATATGAACAAAATCTTTCAGTGTCTGTTGAAAAGGGGGGGGGGGAAAAGAGGAAGAGTTTCAATTTCTTCTTTCAGGGGTATAAAGTTCTTTTGGAAAGGCATTTTCCTGTGTTTCAATTATCCTCAGGGATAGCATTAGGGTTTTTTTTTTCCTCCATAGATATATGCTATGCTTGGCTAGAGACTTAAAAGAAGGCATAATATGTGGTAGACAGATGTGAGGAGCAAGAATAAAAGATCACATTTCAAAAACCCATTTGTCTTATGGAATGGAATAAAATAGTACAGAAGGGGATAGGATAGGATAGGATAGGATAGGATAGGATAGGATAGGATAGGATAGGATAGGATAGGATAAGATAGGATAGGATGTAATCAACCAGGCTGTAAGAGACCTTCAAGCTCATCCAGTCCAACCTAGCACCTAGCCCTGGCCAATCAACCAGACCATGGCACTAAGTGCCTCATCCAGGCTGGGTCTGCCACTCCACCACCTCCCTGGGCAGCCCATTCCAATGCCAATCACTCTCTCTGCCAACAACTTCCTTCTAGCATCCAACCTACACCTCCCCTGGCACAGCTTGAGGCTGAGTCTCATTGTTCTGTAAAGGTGTAAAAGGTCTTAAAGGCTGATTGCTTATGAAATGAACATAAAATGATTAACCAACACAATCACACCTTCCTGGAATGCAGATTATCACAGTACTTTCATACAAACTGAATTTGATGCAATAAGACAAAGACAACAGCTACAAACTGGAGGGTACAAGGTTTCACCTCAACGTGAGGAGAAACTTCTTTGCAGTGAGGGTGGCAGAGCCCTGGAACAGGCTGCCCAGAGAGGTTGTGGAGGCTTCCGTGGAGATTCCTACGTGATTCTGTTGTAGAATCTCCTCTGGAGACTTTTAAAACCCACTTGTGTGCATTCCTGTGTGAGCTACCCTAGGGGATTCTGCTCTGGCAGGGAGGTTGCACTGGATGATCCTTCAAGGTCCTTTCCACCATCTGAAGTTCTGTGATTCTGTGAGAATAAAGTGCAATCATAGAATCAGTCAGGGCTGGAAGGAACAACAAGGATCATCTAGTTCCAACCCCCTGCCATGGGCAGGGACATGATACCCTAGATCAGGCTGCCCACAGCCTCATCCAGCCTGGCCTTAAACACCTCAAGGCATGAGGCCTCAACCACCTCCCTGGGCAACCCATTCCACATTCTCACCAGTTTCAAGCTGAAGAACTTCTTCTGCCAGGCACCCAGCAACAGAACAAGGGGACACAGTCTCAAGTTTGAGGTCTCTTCCAACCTTGGTGATACTGTGATACTGTGAAGTTGTGCCAGGGGAGGTCTTGGCTGGATGTTAGGAGGAAGTTGTTGTCAGAGAGAGTGATTGGCATTGGAATGGGCTGCCCAGGGAGGTGGTGGAGTCACCATCCCTGGAGGTGTTGAATCAAAGCCTGGGTGAGGCACTTAGTGCCATGCTCTGGTTGACTGGACAGGGCTAGGTGCTAGGTTGGACTGGATGAACTTTGAGGTCTCTTCCAACCTGCTTGATTCTATGATTCATGTCTAGTTTGAATCTCCCCACCCCCAGCTTTGCTCCATCCACAAAACATTAATGAAAACTCCTCTACCTCTGCTTATGTAAGACTTAATACTGCATATTTATGCCAGCAGCATCAAAAGCAAACTAAAAGAGGTCCCTTCCACCCTCCCACTTGTGTCCTGCGACAGGACAAAGGGCAATGGATGTAAATTGCAGCACAGGAACTTGCACCTCAGCATGAGGAAGAACTTCTTTAGTGTAAGGGTCCCAGAGCACTGATACAGGCTGCCCAGAGAGGTTGTCTTCTGGGCAGAGTCTCCTTCTGTACAGTCTCTCAAGTCCTGTCTGGTTGTGTTCTTGTGCGCCCTGAGTTAGATTCTATGCTCCTGCTCTGGCAGGTGGTTGGACTCAATGATCCCTTCCAACCTCAATCCTGTGATCCTGTGGTGTCATATTCAAGAGACATAACATGATTCCTAATTCAGCTGTGACATTTTAAAGCACTTGGCAGAATTCTGTCTTGGTTTTGCAATAGAGGACTTTCTGTGCAAAGACTAAGACAAAAGAACTGTACAGAATTCATTGTTATTATATTTATACCACTTCTGCTTAAAACCAGAGCCTTGCATCATGTATGTTCTCAGCTAATGACTGTTAACCACTCAGCTCTCTTTATGTACATCAGGCTCCTGAAGAAAACATCAATGTTTGGCACTCACACAGCTACCACTGACTAGTGGAAGCATTGCTGCTGCTTCTGAAAATGTTTCCTTCAACTAGTGGGCACCAGGAGTGGCTTAAAAGAAGTCGTGATAGAGGTGGCATTGGCTGCATGTAGAGGAACAATGTGGTGGCAATGAGCAAATAGTTGCCATCAAAAGCTGTATGACTTCACAGCTTAGACTCACTAAATGTCAAAGTTAATTAAAGGGAACACTTAGCCCACCCCTCTCCCCTGGGGAAGGGAAGGAGGCTTAACTTTTCTGCCCTGAAAATGTCACAGAGCTGCTGTTGAAACAAATGTGGCCTGCACTTCAGACACAGTAATCACCTCCAAAAAATAACAACCACCAAAATATCTCAAAAAAACACCAACCCCCCAATAAAAAACTCCAAAAAATCTCCTAAAAAAAAAATAAATCCCCAAAACCCAAAAATCTTCCAATCCAGAAAGATGCTGCTGAGAGATGGACTGGAAATGCACTATGCAATTTATCCAGCAGTGTGCACTGGCTGCCCAGAAAGCCAAGCAGAGCCTGGGCTGCAGCAGGAGAAGTGTGGCCAGCAGGACCAGGGAGATGATTCTCCCCCTCTACTGCACTCTGCTGAGACCCCACCTGGAGTACTGCATCCAGCTCTGGAGCTGCTATGACAAGAAGGATGTGGAGATGCTGGAGTGTGTCCAGAGCAGGGCCAGGAAGATGCTCAGAGCAGCTCTGCTGTGAGCACAGACTGAAAGAGTTGGGGCTGTGCAGGCTGGAGCAGAGGAGGCTCCCAGGTGACCTTCTTGTGGCCTTCCAGGATCTGAAGGGAGCTACAAAAAAGCTGGGGAAGGACTTTTTAGGCTCCAAGGGAGTGCCAGACTGGGAGGAATGGAGCAAAGCTGGAGGAGGGGAGATTCAGGCTGGAAGTGAAGAAGTTGTTGAGCAGGAGAGTGGTGAGAGCCTGGAATGGGTTGCCCAGGGAGGTGGTTGAGGCCCCATGGCTGGAGGTGTTTGAGGCCAGGCTGGCTGAGGCTGTGGGCAGCTTGATCTAGGATGTCCCTGCCCATGGCAAGGGGATTGGAACTAGATGATCCTTGTGGCCCTTTCCAGCCCTGATTGATTCTATGATTGTATGATTCTCCTTCAAAAGTCATCTCATTTGTGACACATTAGTGACATGCAGCGACTGTTGTGCGTTATGGGAACAGACCCCTGATTAGTTTTGCCATTAAAATTCATTTTAAACCCTTTTGTTCTTGATTTTTCTTAATTATTCTGATGGCACATTCAGATGCCTCCAGATGGCTTGAAGCAGGATAAATAGCACAGAGAAACTTCCCTAATAGCATCCTACTCTGATTGCTATTATCATTCATGCAATATCCAATTTCTCTATATTAATTTCAATGTAATTAAGTAACAAAAGGAAAGAAGTTCCAATGGTGGTGTTTTGGAGTTGGAAGAAATAGGTTCAGCTGCAAAAATATGTGCAGACAGAAGAATCAGCACAGTCTGAAGAGGGAAAGGAATTTCTACAGGAAGGCACTGAACAGAGATGCAATCCATGCAGATGGTTTGATTGCTTATTGCTCTGTTAACACTGGAAAATTAAAACAGACAGGAGAATATTTCCCTTCCAAACAAAAAAAAAAACCCAAGTGTTCAGACAACTTGCCTGATGACAATTGTGTTGCCATGTTCACAGAATCATAGAATCAAGCAGGTTGGAAGAGACCTCAAAGTTCATCCAGTCCAACCTAGCACCCAGCCCTAGACAATCAATCAGACCATGGCACTAAGTGCCTCACCAAGGCTTTGCTTCAACACCTCCAGGCACAGCCACTCCACCACCTCCCTGGGCAGCCCATTCCAATGCCAATCACTCTCTCTGCCAACAACTTCCTCCTCATATCCATCCTGGACCTCCCCAGGCACAATTTGAGACTCTGTCCCTTTGCTCTTCTCCTCTCCATGGGGGTAGTGGAGTCACCATCCCTGGAGGTCACAGTATCACAGTATCATCAGGGTTGGAAGAGACCTCACAGATCATCAAGTCCAACCCTTTACCACAGAGCTCAAGGCTAGACCATGGCACCAAGTGCCACGTCCAACCTTGCCTTGAACTGCCCCAGGGACGGCGAGGTGTTCAAGCAAAGCCTGGATGAGGCACTCAGTGCCGTGGTCTAGTTGATTGGATATGGCTGAGTGATAAGTTGATCTCCTGAACAGCCAGGAGATTGGAGAGCAGCCAGGAAGAAAGGGACCTGGGGGTACTGGTAGATAATAGGCTGAAGATGAGCCAGCAGTGTGCCCAGGTGGCCAAGAAAGCCAATGGCATCCTGGCCTGCATCAGGAACAGTGTGGGCAGCAGGACAAAGGAGGTTATTCTGCCCCTGTACTCAGCACTGCTCAGGCCACACCTTGAGTGCTGTGTCCAGTTCTGGGCTCCTCAATTCAAAAGAGATGTTGAGGTGCTGGAAGGTGTCCAGAGAAGGGCAACAAAGCTGGGGAGGGGCCTGGAACGCAAACCCTATGAGAAGAGGCTGAGGGACCTGGGGGCAGACCTCACTGCTGTCTACAACTACCTGAAGGGAGGCTGTAGCCAGGTGGGGTTGGGCTCTTCTGCCAGGCAAGCAGCAACAGAACAAGAGGACACAGTCTCAAGTTGTGCCAGGGGAGGTCTAGGCTGGATGTTAGGAGGAAGCTCTTCGCAGAGAGAGTGATTGGCATTGGAATGGGCTGCCCAGGGAGGTGGAGGAGTCACTGTCCCTGGAGGTATTGAGGCAAAGCCTATATGAGGCATCTTAGTGCCATGGTCTGGTTGATTGGCTAGGGCTGGGTGCTAGGTTGGACTGGATGATCTTGGAGGTCTCCTCCAACCTGCTTAATTCTAGGATTCTATGATCAGGGAATTCATAGAATCATAGAATCATAGAATCAAGCAGGTTGGAAGAGACCTCCAAGATCATCCAGTCCAACCTATCCCCCAGCCCTATCCAGTCAACCAGACCATGGCACTAAGTGTCTCATCCAGGCTTTTCTTGAACACCTCCAGGCACGGTGCCTCCACCAATTACAACAGAGCAGGAAAAAGCAGACAATTAGGTAAATAGAAGTGTCTTTACAAATCTCCTACTGCACTTTAGCATGATTTTAGATGGTTAAAATGCCTTCTTCCCCCTTTCAGTGCATAAAGAACTTACTGAACACAGAGGAGCCTGCACGAAAGCGACAGAAAATGCCTTTGATTACAGCAAGAGGTTCAAAGTATAACTTGAGAAACAGCCAAGGTTGAAAAATACTGAAAGAAAGGAGTTAGATTAAACTCTAAAAATCTAATTTCCATTAAGAGAAGCAGGAAAAAAGGAATTTCTGAACAGTGAGGCAAGTAAATTTAATGAAAAATGCTAATGATTGGCAGTGTAATAAAGTTTGTATCAGCTCTGGGTCAGATATGCTATAAAGATAATATTGTTAATACTACCACAGTTATTTTAAAGCCTAAAAAGAACATTTCATTTTCTACCTATTATTCAGCAGTTTAGGGCACAGATCTATTTTTTGACATCTCCTCCAAGAATTTAATAACTAACTAAAATAAAAATGCCATAACAATCTTAGGGAGTGAGGATGGGGGGAAGAGAAGTATAGAGATAGAAACAACAGTTCTCAGTAATTTTAACAAGCAGATGAAATGAAAGAGCTGATGTGGAACAAGAGCCAGAGCAAAGAGAAAGAAATGGAAGAGAAAAAAAGAAATTCCATTCATTATGGTTCTGGTTTTGGGGTTGTTTTCTTTTATTCTACATGAAATGCATTTTGTTTACTGCCTGTGGGGGCCAGAGCTACATGTTCAGAATTTCAGAATAATAGCAACATCTGTTTTGGCTGCAAAGAAACAAAAAGAGGGTGAAAATTAGTCAGTGGTGGAAGGCAGAGAGCATAGTGCACATATAGCTAACACCTGTCTGATTGCCTAAGCTATTGAGGTCATCCTGACTGTCACCAAAGCCACAGCAGAATAATTCTGTGCTCTTCTCTGGTGGGTCACAAAGCCCCAGAGGAATTTGCAGCAAAGAGTTTTCTTTACTATATTCTCTCCTTCAAAACATTCAGCAATTCATCTGAGACTTCCCAGATAGGTAGGGAGAGAGGTATCAAGCTAAGGAATTCACCTGAGACTTCCCAGATAGGTAGGGAGAGAGGTATCAAGCTAAGGAATTCATCTGAGACTTCCCAGATAGGTAGGGAGAGAGGTATCAAGCTAAGGAATTCATCTGAAACTTCCCAGATAGGTAGGGAGAGAGGTATCAAGCTAAAGAATTCATCTGAAACTTCCCAGATAGGTAGGGAGAGAGGTATCAAGCTAAGGAATTCATCTGAAACTTCCCAGATAGGTAGGGAGAGAGGTATCAAGCTAAGGAATTCATCTGAGACTTCCCAGATAGGTAGGGAGAGAGGTATCAAGCTAAGGAATTCATCTGAAACTTCCCAGATAGGTAGGGAGAGAGGTATCAAGCTAAGGAATTCATTTGAAACTTCCCAGATAGGTAGGGAGAGAGGTATCAAGCTAAGGAATTCATCTGAGACTTCCCAGATAGGTAGGGAGAGAGGTATTAAGCTAAAGCATGAATCAATGTTAGATCATATTCTCCTAAGAAGCTTCAGATGGTGATTTTTCACAGAGAGCTTTAGAATAAAGTGCCTGGACATGTCAAAGGGGGGGTTGTTTTCATTAGAATCATAGAATAAAGCAGGTTGGAAGAGACCTTCAAGATCATCCAGTCCAACCTAGCACCCAGCCCTTTCCAATCAACCAGACCATGGCACTAAGTGCCTCATGCAGGCTTTTCATAGAATCATAGAATCAGCCAGGTTGGAAGAGATCTCCAAGATCAACCAGTCTAACCTAACACCCAGCCCTAGCCAGTCAACCAGACCATGGCACTAAGTGCCTCATCCAGGCTTTGCTTGAACACCTCCAGGCATGGTGGCTCCACCACCTCCCTGGGCAGCCCATTCCAATGCCAATCACTCTCTCTGCCAACAACTTCCTCCTAACATCCAGCCCAGACCTCCTCTGGCACAGCTTGAGACTGTGTCCCCCTGTTCTATTGTTGCTTGCCTGGCAGCAGAGCCCAACCCCACCTGGCTACAGCCTCCCTTCAGGTAGTTGGAGACAGCAATGAGCTCTGCCCTGAGCCTCCTCTTCTGCAGGCTGCACACCCCCAGCTCCCTCAGCCTCTCCTCACAGAGCTGTGCTCCAGCCCCCTCACCAGCTTTGGTGCCCTTCCCTGGACATGTTCCAGTGCTAGGTTGGACTGGATGATCTTGGAGGTGTCTTCCAACTTGCCTGATTCTATGATTTGGTGGGACAATTTGGGCTTGGTGAAAAAGGGCCCTTCACCTGTCTGGAAACAGAACATTACACCTGGGAAATAAGGTCAACAGGTACTTGAACTAATCATAAGGTCAACCCATTCAACCTGTTTGAGCATCCTTCCTCAGAAAGCCACTGTCAGCCACCTGACTTCTAAATATATCAAGTCTTCTGGAAAGCAGTGGAACAAGAGTCAGCTGCAAAGTCTAGGAATTGATAAAGAGATTTCAAGTTTTCAGGGGGGAAAAAAGGGTTTAAAATGCATAGAAAATGATGTGGACTTTTTGCAGCCAGTTGTTTTCTCTCAAAACCTTAAACTTTCACCTCTGCCTTTCACCTTTCTCTTGCGAGGGATTCCAGTTCAGGTGGTATGGCAGAGTACTACTAACAGAGAATTAATGAGGCTTAGATAACCAACTCAGCCTTGCCAATCATCCCTCTGCTTCTGAAATGCTCAGCGTGAGCCAGAGCTCTGAGAAAGGACACCTAGAATCAGTCAGAGGCGAAAGGAACCACAAGGAGCAGCCAGTTCCAACCCCCCTGCCATGCCCAGGGACACCCTACCCTAGAGCAGGCTGCACACAGCCTCAGCCAGCCTGGCCTCAAACACCTCCAGCCATGGGGCCTCAACCACCTCCCTGGGCAACCCCTGCCAGCCTCTCACCACTCTCCTGCTCAACAACTTCCTCCTCACCTCCAGGCTGAATCTCCCCACCTCCAGCTTTGCTCCATTCCCCCCAGTCCTATTACTACATGACACTTTAAAAAGTCCCTCCCCAGCTTTTCTGTAGCTCCCTTCAGATCCTGGAAGGCCACAAGAAGGTCACCTGGGAGCCTCCTCTGCTCCAGACTCAACAGCCCCAACTCTTTCAGGCTGTGCTCACAGCAGAGCTGTTGCAGCCTCTCAGCATCCTCCTGGCCCTGCTCTGGACACTCTCCAGCATCTCTACAGCCCTCTTGTCCCAGGGGCTCCAGAGCTGGATGCAGCACTCCAGGGGGGGTCTCAGCAGAGCAGAGCAGAGGGGAAGAATCACCTCCCTGGCCCTGCTGGCCACACTTCTGCTGCTGCAGCCCAGGCTCTGCTTGGCTTTCTGGGCTGCAAGTGCACACTGCTGGCTCCTGTGGAGCTTCTCCTCCAGCAGCACCCCCTAAGTCCCTCTGCTCAGGGCTGCTCTCCAGCCACTCACTGCCCTCATACGCCAAAGTCACACCTCACACATCAGAGACCATTCTGACAGTCAGCTGCCTGTGCAGGTTACCCACTTTCTCTCCCCAAACCATATTGTTATTACTGTCTACAACTACCTGAAGGGGCATTGTAGCCAGGTGGGGGGTGGCCTCTTCTCCCAGGCAACCAGCAATAGAACAAGGGGACACAGTCTCAAGCTGTGCCAGGGTAGGTATAGGCTGGATATTAGGAAGAAGTTCTTCCCAGAGAGAGTGATTGGCATTGGAATGGGCTGCCCAGGGAGGTGGTGGAGGCACCGTCCCTGGGGGTCTTCAAGCAAAGCCTGGCTGAGGCACTTAGTGCCATGGTCTGGTTGACTGGCTAGGGCTGGGTGCTAGGTTGGACTGGATGATCTTGGAGGTCTCTTCCAACCTGGTTGATTCTATGATGATGATTCTGTGATGATGATGTTCTAGTAACTGAAATCAGAGAGGACAGATTATTTTAGGGTATGAGTGTGTCATGCCTTTGTTTTTTCCCTTTAGTTGTTTTCAACTTGCAGACACTGCAGACCTGGAGAGCTCTCCTTAAACAGGCCTGGTGGGGAGAGATGATCACAAGCAAAACAACGTTAAGCTCAGGGTTATTTTTAAGGCAGCTTTTGGAAACCATTACCTTGCATTTGCTGCTCTGACATGTTTCCATGGAAGCAGGACTAGACATGGACACAGCCACTAGCAGATGAGGCAATTTCAGCTGCCAGTTTTGGGTTCTCAGCTCTGTTTCCATGACAACCAGCACTGGAGCCCTGAAAAAAAAAAGAAGATATTTTAAACCACTACACTTCTCTTATTAAATATCTGCTTGCTGTGCATACACACCATAGCCCCCCCTCCCTCTATCTCCAAGTACTACTCAAGCTAACAGAGAAAATACGTCTTGATATCAGCTCCTACTAAGTCCCTGGGCAGATTGCAAGGAGGAAAAATGGATTGTTTCTAAGATCTGCTCTCATCCTGACATCTGAGAGGGGCTTGGGAAGGTTGTTCTCTTCTTTCAAAATAAGGATGGGGCTAGACAGAGATGCTGTGCTTAATATCACAGTCTCACAGTATCATCAGGGTTGGAAGAGACCTCACAGATCATCAAGTCCAACCCTTTAGCACAGAGCTCAAGGCCAGACCATGGCACCAAGTGCCACGTCCAGTCCTGCCTTGAACAGCTCCAGGGACGGCGACTCCACCACCTCCCCGGGCAGCCCATTCCAGTGTCCAATGACTCTCTCAGTGAAGAACTTTCTCCTCACCTCAAGCCTAAATTTCCCCTGGCATAGCTTGAGGCTGTGTCCTCTTGTTCTGGTGCTGGCCACCTGAGAGAAGAGAGCAACCTCCTCCTGGCCACAACCACCCCTCAGGTAGTTGTAGACAGCAATAAGGTCACCCCTGAGCCTCCTCTTCTCCAGGCTAACCAATCCCAGCTCCCTCAGCCTCTCCTCGTAGGGCTGTGCTCAAGGCCTCTCCCCAGCCTCGTCGCCCTTCTCTGGACACGCTCAAGCATCTCAATGTCCCTCCTAAACTGGGGGCCCAGAACTGAACACAGCACTCAAGGTGAGGTCTAACCAGTGCAGAGTACAGGGGCAGAATGACCTCCCTGCTCCTGCTGACCACACCATTGCTGATGCAGGCCAGGATGCCACTGGCTCTCTTGGCCACCTGGGCACACTGCTGGCTCATGTTCAGGCGGGTATCAATCAGCACCCCCAGATCCCTCTCTGTCTGGCTGCTCTCCAGCCACTCCCACCCCAGCCTGTATCTCTGCATGGGGTTGCTGTGGCCAAAGTGCAGCACCAGCACTTGGAGCTATTGAACCCCATCCCATTGGACTCTGCCCATCTGTGCAGGCGGTCAAGGTCCTGCTGCAGAGCCCTTCTGCCCTCCAACCCAGCCACATCTGCCCCCAGCTTGGTGCCATCTGCAAACTTGCTGATGACTGACTCCATGCCCTCATCCAGATCATCTATGAAGATGTTAAAGAGGATGGGGCCCAGCACTGATCCCTGAGGGACACCACTAGAGACAGCCAATAGCTGGATGTTTCTCAGTACAGACATAGTCCTTTGCCATAGTCAGTACCATTTGGCTGAAAACAATCTGAACCACAGCCAGGTAGAAAGAGCAAGAGAGCAGCAGAGAGGAAGGACAGAAGAAACAGGGCTTCAGGTCCTAGAAATATTTGGACCATAAGTGTCTTTTTTCTGGACAAGTGTCTTTTTTCCTCACATTTATTGGCAAGATCTTGTGATTTTTTACGATATTTTTAGGACTTTTTAGTATATCTTTGGGACTTTTTAGATATTTTTGGGAGTTTTTAGGCATTTGGGGGACATTTTAGGCTGTGAGGTAGTGACAGGACTAGGGGGGAATGGAGCAAAGCTGGAGGCGGGGAGAGTCAGAGTGGAGGTGAGGAGGAAGTTGTTGAGCAGGAGAGTGGTGAGAGGCTGGCAGGGGTTGCCCAGGGAGGTGGTTGAGGCCCCATGGCTGGAGGTGTTTGAGGCCAGGCTGGCTGAGGCTGTGTGCAGCCTGCTCTAGGGTAGGGTGTCCCTGGGCATGGCAGGGGGGTTGGAATTAGATGATCCTTGTGGTCTCTTCCAACCCTGACTGGTTCTGTGATTCTGTGAATAGAGCTGTGTAGCAGATAGGTGTGGATAGTTGGGCCTGGAAGTCCTCTTTGGGGAAAGGGTACAGAGGCATCAGTTCCCATGCAGACAGCTACACAGTAAAATGGGCCACAGCAATTAACTCATCCTAATCCAGCCTGCCCTTTGGAATCTGTTCATAGAATCATAGAATCAACCAGATTGGAAGAGACCTCCAAGCTCAGCCAGGCCAACCTAGCACCCAGCCCTGGCCAATCAACCAGACCATGGCACTAAGTGCCTCATCCAGGCTTTGCTTCAACACCTCCAGGCATGGTGACTCCACCACCTCCCTGGGCAGCCCATTCCAATGCCAATCACTCTCTCTGCCAACAACTTCCTCCTAACATCCAGCCTAGGCCTCCCCCAGAACAACTTGAGGCTGTGTCTTCTTCTTCTGTTGCTGTTTGCCTGGCAGAAGAGCCCAACCCCACCTGGCTACAGCCTCCCTTCAGGTAGTTGTAGACAGCAATGAGCTCTGCCCTGAGCCTCCTCTTCTGCAGCTGCACACCCCCAGCTCTCTCAGCCTCTCCTCACAGGGTTTGTGTTCCAGACCTTCCTTCTCCTCTCCAGACTAAACAGCTCCAGCTCCCTCAGTCTATCCTCATAGGTGAGATGCTCCAGCCCTCTCATCAGCCTCGTGCTATAGAAGCAATTCAGAACAATCAAGTTGTTAATATTAAGATAGATTTGGGACCAAATCACCATAAGAACAATGCAAAAGACTGAAAACCTGTGGGTCACAGAAGGTAACTGCATGTGATGGCAAATTGCAAGAAGGAGCAGAATACTCCCTGGCATGCATGCTGAGTTAAATCTGCTCAACAACACATGATTACCAAAAGTAGAAGCCAGATGGAAAATCAGTCGACTCTCTAAACTTTGAAAAGTGGAGGATGTGAAATGCAAGGGAAAGGGAGGAAAATGATACAGAATGTGCAGCTCCATTGGGATTTGTCAGTTATGCACTGCAGTTGGAGACTCATCAAAAGGGTTTCAGTTCAGTTCTGAGCCCAAGGTCAAGAGAGATGCAATTAAAAAGCAATAGCAGTAATAAACATGATGGGCCATCTTCTATCATGTGTTTTATTGTTCCACACCAGCACTATATGGTCCTTTTGACTCATGGAGAGCAGCCCTGAGGAGAGGGACTTGGGGGTGCTGGTGGAGGAGAAGCTCCACAGGAGCCAGCAGTGTGCACTTGCAGCACAGAAAGCCAAGCAGAGCCTGGGCAGCAGCAGCAGCAGTGTGGCCAGCAGGGCCAGGGAGGGGATTCTCCCTCTCTAATCTGCTCTGGTGAGACCCTACCTGGAGCACTGCATCCAGTTCTGGGGCACCTATTCCAAGAAGGATGGGGACATGCTAGAGTGTGTCCAGAGCAGGGCCATGAGGATACTCAGAGGGCTGCAGCAGCTCTGCTGTGAGCACAGACTGAAAGAGTTGGAGCTGCTGTGTCTGGAGAAGAGGTGGCTCCCAGGTGAGCTTCTTGTGACCTTCCTGTGGAACCAGATGATCATTGATGCCCCCTCCAACCTCAACCATTCTGTGATTCTAACAATGTAGAAACACTTTTAATTTTTCATAGGGAAAAGTCCTCCAAAACCTCTATCCCAAGACAACCAGCAGCTTTAAAGTGTTCATGTAGCAGAGCCAAGATCCAGCCCCTGCTGTATCCCTTTCAACAGAGACCTTTACGTGTCTTGTCACAATGCCTGGCACTCCCAGCTGTGATCATTTTCCACTTCGATGACTGTTTGACTGCTCTCACAGACTCACAGGATGTCAGGGGCTGGAAGGGACCTCCAAAGCTCAGCCAGTCCAACCCCCCTGCCAGAGCAGCATCCCCTAAAGCGGATCACTCAGGAACACATCCAGGTGGGTTTGGAACATCTCCAGAGAGGGAGACTCCAGAACCTTCCTGGGCAGCCTGTTCCAGGGTTCTGTCACCCTCACAGGGAAAAAATTCCTCCTCATGCTTACATGGAACTTCTTATGCCTTTGATACAGTGGAACAGATCTAATGAGATCAGCTGCTAATACAGATTATTTATCTGCTGATCACAAATCAAGGTTTGAATTTCCTACACAAAGCCAGGGGAAGATTTCCACCACAATGGTACTGGTTGGCAGGTAAAGATCCCTTTCTCACACTACTGAGGTCTATTTCTGATTTTGTTCTATGACTTCATCCTACACCTGGGAGCAGTGTGCCCAGGTGGCAAACAGACACAACAGCATCCTGGCTCAGGAGCAGTGTGGCCAGCAGGACAAGGGAGGTTATTCTTCCCCTGTACTCAGCACTGCTCAGGCCACACCTTGAGTGTTGTGTCCAGTTCTGTGCTCCTCAATACAAGAGAGATGTTGGGGTGCTGGAAGGTGTCCAGAGAAAGGCAATTAAGCTGGTGAGGGGCCTGGAGCACAGCCCTGTGAGGAGAGGCTGAAGGAGCTGGGGGTGTGCAGCCTGCAGCAGAGGAGGCTCAGGGCAGAGCTCATTGCTGTCTACAACTCCCTGAAGGGAGGCTGTAGCCAGGTGGGGTTGGGCTCTTCTCCCAGGCAAGCAGCAACAGAACAAGTCTCAAGCTGTGCCAGGGCAGGTCTAGGCTGGATGTTAGGAGGAAGTTGTTGTCAGAGAGAGTGATTGGCATTGGAATGGGCTGCCCAGGGAGGTGCTGGAATCACTGTCCCTGGAGGTGTTGAAGCAAAGCCTGGATGAGGCACTTAGTGCCATGGTCTGGTTGATTGGCCAGGGCTGGGTGCTAGGTTGGACTGGATGAGCTTGGAGGTCTCTTCCAACGTGCTTGGTTCTATGATTCTGTGATTCTATGATTCTATGATTCTTGACTGTAAGGGTGACAGAGCACTGGCACAGGCTGCCCAGAGAGGTTATGGAATCTCTCTGGGGACTTTTGAGCCCTGTCTGGATGTGTTCCTGTGTGACCTAAGCTAAATTCTATGGTCCTGCTCTGGACTCGATGATCTCTGGAGGTCCTTTCCAACCCCTAGCATCCTGTGATCACTGCCCTGTGAGGAGAGGCTGAGGGACCTGGGACTGTTTGGTCTGGAGAAGAGAAGGCTGAGAGGGGACCTGATCAAAGTCTATAAATATCTGAGGGGTGGGTGTCAAGATGAAAGTGCCAGGCTCTGTTTGGTGGTGCCCAGGACAAGGAACAATGGGTACAATTAGGAACAGGCTATGCACCATGAGGCTGGTGGGACACTGGAACAGGTTGCCCAGGGAGGTAGCTGAGGCCCCATCCCTGCAGATATTGAAGGTCAGGCTCATCAACGTTCTGAGCAACCTGCTCTAGTGGAGGATGTCCCTGCTGACTGCAGGAGGGGTTGGACTTAGATGACCTTTGGAGGTCCCCTCCAACCCAAACCATTCTATGATTCTATGATTCTACAAACTGGAACAGAGCTGCTTCCATCTCAACAAGAGGAGAAACTTCTTTACTGTGAAGATGAAAGAGCACTGAAACAGGCTGCCCACAGAGGTTGTGCAGCTCTCTGGAGGCTTTCATAACCCACCTGGGTGCATTCCTGTTTGATTTGCTCTAGGTGATCCTGCTTTGGCAGGGGGATTGGACTGGATGAGCTATGGAGGTCCCTTCCAGCTCCTGACACTCTGTGGTTCTGTGAAAGCAGTCAAACAGTAATCAATCTCTGGAGGTACCTTTCAACCCCTAACATTCTGTGATCCTATGGACCTTCTGGATAGCCTGCACTGCAGTGAGGGAGTTCTGCCTCTTCCCTGTCTCTCCCTTTTTTCCCTTTTTGTTGCCTTCCAATACACCCTTCCTGAACTCTGAGTTTCAGAGAACTCAGAGAAAGCTGTCAGATTAAACTCCAGTCACACAGAGGGAGGAGACTGAAATCCCTTCCACATCCAGTCTAGCAGCTTGGTCAACACTGGCAAAGAACAGCAAAAGCAGGATCATAAAAGCTGGCAGCAGTGGATAAATAACCACCTCAAGTTACTCTGAGAAATTTTGAGCCCAGTCAGCCAATTTGAGCCCTGACTTTGTCAGAGCAGCCCAGCAAAGGAGGATTAGTCATAGAGGCTTCATCACAAAGGAAAGTTAATAGAATTCATTCTGCACCTGCTGGTAATTTTAGAGTCAGTATTTCATTTGCAAGGCAATCCTTAGTGGCACTGTAAAGTTATAGCAGGCTTCTAACACTTGGAGTAAGAAATAACCCTTTCTGCATTGAAATACTCTGAGGCACAAGCCTTGTGAAGGGGAAAAATGGCAAATAACTACAGGCTATGAAGTTCCTTAGTAATGAAAATAAAGCCCAACAAAATCAGACTTAGAGAATCATAGAATCAAGCAGGTTGGAAGAGACCTCCAAGATCATCCAATCCAATTTATCACCCAGCCCCGTCCAAGCAACTAGAATTTTCCACAGCAGTCTTTTATGTTACAAGTGATGCTGCTTATCATAGAATCAGCCAGGTTGGAAGAGGCCTCCAAGCTCATCCAGTCCAACCTAGTACCCAGCCCTATTCAGTGAACCAGACCATGGCACTAAGTGCCTCATCCAGGCTTTGCTTGAGCACCTCCAGGAATAGGGACTCCAGCACCTTCCCTGGGCAGCCCATTCCAATGCCAATCACTCTCACTCTTATGTCAATGAAGAAAAGATAAATACCTTTTCTTCAGAGATAAATCTTTTCTTCTTGCATTCTCTCACAAAGCTGCAAGCAATTTGCTGCCAGAAAGAGATTTTTGACAGCCATTGTTTTGGTTACTCTGTTGAGTATCACAGCTTTAGGACAAGCTTCAGCCAAAGTGAAATAACATGGGAGAAGGGAAGCTGTAGCCAGGTGGGGTTGGTCTCTTCTGCCAGGCAAGCAGCAACAGAAGAAGGAGACACAGCCTCAAGTTGTGCCAGGGGAGGTCTAGGCTGGATGTTAGGAGGAAGTTGTTGTCAGAGAGAGTGATTGGCATTGAAATGGGCTGCCCAGGGAGGCGGTAGAGATGGCATCCCTGGATGTGTTCAAGCGAAGCCTGGATGAGGCACTTAGTGCCATCGTCTGGTTGACTGGATAGGGCTGGTTGATAGTTTGGACTGGTTGATCTTGGAGGTCTCTTCCAATCTGGTGGATTCTATGGTCCTATGAAAAGCCTGGATGAGGCATTTAGTGCCATGGTCTGGTTGATTGACCAGGGCTGGGTGCTGGGTTGTGCTGGATGATCTTGAAGGTCTCTTCCAACCTGGCTGATTCTGATTCTGTGACAAGCATCATCGCTTGCAACACATTAAGACAGCTACAGAAAGTTCTGTGAGACTGAGAGGTACCCAGGCAAGCAATTTTCAGGATCAGTGACTCCAGTTCCAGTTTCTTTAAGTACCTGTAGATTACAATAAGCTTTATAGAGATGAAGGTTTCAACTCAAAATGAGTTACTTCTTTTATTACAGCATATGATACTTAATTGCACCATACCCTTTATGCTTTGATGATTTTCTTTTAATTTCCAACCTATATCTATTAAGGGAATTTATATCTGTTCTTTTCTGTGTTGTTATTGGTTTTACCTCACAAACACTCTCTCTCTGGGGTGCTTATCTTCTTGATGTAGCTAGTAAACACTGGGAAGAGAATCAGTATGGTTTAGAATAGTCAATTATCCAGCTATAAAAATGAATGCCATCTAGAAGAAGGCAAAACATTAGGAGACCTTGAGTAGTTTCTAAATGACTTGGACTTGGAAAGTTCTAAGTACTCTTCACCCCTATGAAAAACATCAGAATGAGAGAATGTCTACACTTTTCCACCATCAATCTAAGCACTTAGGAGTTTACCAGTAAAGTGCAGAACAGCAGCCTCATAAAAAGTCCCTGGTTAAAAATATGGCTATGAAATTTCCACTGACAAGAATAACTCTCCCAAGGATCCAAGCAGGCCTCTGTGTTTTCATCATTTTGAGTTTATAAAGTGAGGAGATGCTGTGCCTGTCTTTTGGTTTGTATATTTTCTTGGGGGGTTATATGTTTTTTTTCCTTTCCTTTTTTGTTTAAAGGGAATTATTATTAATTATTATTATTAATCATTCTCACTATTATCCTTGTTATCATTATTATATGAATGAGCTGCCCAGGAAGGTGGTGAAGTCACACATCCTGGATGGGTTTAAGGGTTGTTTAAGGGTTGTTTGGGGAAAGGGTACAGAGGCATCAGTTCCCATGCAGACAGGTGCACAGCAAAATAGACCACAGCAATTAACTCATCCTAATCCAGCCTGCCCTTTGGAGTCTGTTCATAGAATCATAGAATCAACCAGATTGGAAGAGACCTCCAAGATCATCCAGGCCAACCTATCACCCAGCCCTATCCAGTCAACCAGACCATGGCACTAAGTGCCTCAGCCAGGCTTTGCTTGAACACCTCCAGACATGGTGACTCCACCACCTCCCTGGGCAGCCCATTCCAATGCCAATCACTCTCTCTGAAAACAACTTCCTCCTCACATCCAGCCTAGACCTCCCCTGGCACAACTTGAGACTGTGTCCTCTTGTTCTCTTGATGCTTGCCTGGCAGCAGAGCCCAACCTCACCTGGCTACAGCCTCCCTTCAGGCAGTTGTAGACAGCAATGAGCTCTGCCCTGAGCCTCCTCTTCTGCAGGCTGCACACCCCCAGCTCCCTCAGCCTCTCCTCATAGGGTTTGTGTTCCAGGCCTCTCACCAGCTTCTTCACTCTTCTCTCAACACATTCCAGCACCTCAACATCTCTCTTGAATTGTGGAGCTCAGAATGTATCTAAACTACATCATCTCAAGTATAAAGCAAGAAGACAATCAGTAAGCCAAAGCATAGCAATGTCAGGCTTGCTGATGTGGGACATTTAGAAGGAAGTGGGTAGACAGCATTTAAGAAATGCTCAGAAGTCTTGCAGATAGAATATTTGGTGTGTTTGGCTAATCCTGAGCTATGACATAACTGATCTCAAATAAGCATTGCCATTCAGAAACACACTGCAGTTTTCACATCCAATAAACTGCTCTCTGGAAACACCAATTTTTGTGTTGCATTCCATCAGAAACATCTAAACCTGTGATCTGAAGTCCATAATGCCCCACTGTGATCATCTGCTCTCACCTCCTACGTACATAGGCTTTCAGATTTTTCTCATAGTAGCTGCTCTAATCTTTAATTACACCACATTAATTACTTCCAAGGCTGAATTTGTCTAACTCCAGTGTTGGTTTGCTGCACCTTATCATTCCTTCCCTGCGAAGCTGAAGAGCTGCTCTCTCTCTCTCTCTCAGCTATTGCTTCAAACTGTGAGTATCCAGAGCTATCAGTCAAATTCTGTCTCTCTTTTCTCTTTACTAAATCCAATAGATTGAGATCTTAGGAGGCACTTGAAAGATGTAGATATGGTGCTCAGGGTGATGCTTTGACATCAGGCTTAATAGAATTAGATAATGGTTGGAGTTAATGATCTAAAAGGTCTTTTTAACCAAATTCA
This sequence comes from Pogoniulus pusillus, assembly GCF_015220805.1. Classification (NCBI taxonomy): domain Eukaryota; kingdom Metazoa; phylum Chordata; class Aves; order Piciformes; family Lybiidae; genus Pogoniulus; species Pogoniulus pusillus. The sequence continues at coordinate 36,626,347 of NC_087272.1, forward strand.
TTCTATGAAATCCTAAAAATGTGAGGCTTCTCTTCTAGTCTTTGTTTCATTTTCATGGCCCTGAAAGGCTGTTGGTATGGATTTTAAACAGCCTCAGACCAAGACCTGCTAGAAACAGGTCCCATCAGAGAAGACTTAGCCATTTACTATCACTTTGTGAGGTCTGGCAGAGAGGGTTTTTTTCTGTTTGATCTGTACTTAGCTCTGTGCAATGCAAACTCTCAGATCAAAATATGGGTGGCTGGGACCCCATTCCTGGAGGTGTTTAAGGCCAGGCTGAATGGGGCTCTGGGCAGTCTGCTCTAGGGTAGGGTATCCCTGCCCATGGCATGGAGGTTGGAACTAGATATCCTTGTAGTCCCTTCCAACCTGACTGATTCTATGATTCTATGATAATATCATCTCCTAAAGAATTGGAGTCAGCACAATCAGCCTAGCAGCCTTTACTTGGTGGACCTATAATTTTGTTTAACAAGGTAACATGTTTGTGTGAAAAGACCTCATTTCCAGGAAACCATGGGGATTGCAGTTAGCTATATTTTTAGCCACAAAGACTTTGGTTAAGCTAAGGTGCATGAAAGGTTGCCTTTCATATCTGAAGGGGGCTTACAAAAAAGCTGGGGAAGGACTTTTCAGGCTATCAGGGAGTGACAGGGCTGCGGGGCATGGAGCAAAGCTGGAGGTGGGGAGATTCAGGCTGGATATGAGGAGGAAATTGTTCAACATGAGTGTGGTGAGAGCCTGGAATGGGTTGCTCAGGGAGGTGGTTGAGGCTCCATGCATGGAGGTGTTTAAGGCCAGGCTGGCTGAGGCTGTGTGCAGCCTGCTCTAGGGTAGGGTGTCACTGGGCATGGCAGGGGGGGTTGGAACTGGCTGATCCTTGTGGTCCCTTCCAACCCTGACTGATTCTGTGATTCTATGAAAAAGAGAAGCTTAATAGAGCTGAGCAGATGTTTACCTCAATGTCCTCCCCCTTTTTATGAAAAGAAGTGTTCTATAATGCTCCAAACACTGTGTAAGTCACACAGGTTTGCAGGTCAGTTTTGCCACTGTTAGAAGTGTTCATAGAATCATAGAATCAAGCAGGTTGGAAGAGACCTCCAAGATCATCCAGGCCAAGCTAACACCCAGCCCTATCCAGTCAACCAGACCATGGCACTAAGTGCCTCAGCCAGGCTTTGCTTCAACACCTCCAGGGATGGTGACTCCACCACCTCCCTGGGCAGCCTATTCCAATGCCAATCACTCTCTCTGCCAACAACTTCCTCCCAACATCCAGCCTAGACCTCCCCTGGCACAACTTCAGACTCTGTACCCTTGTTCTGTTGCTGCATGCTTGGCAGCAGAGCCCAACCCCACCTGGCTACAGCCTCCCTTCAGGTAGTTGCAGACACCAATGAGCTCTGCCCTGATCCTCCTCTTCTGCAGGCTGCACACCCGCAGCTCCCTCAGCATCCTCTCATAGGGTTTGTGTTCCAGGCCCCTCACCAGCTTTGTCACCCTTCTCTGGACATCTTCCAGCACCTCAACATTTCTTTTCAATTGAGGAGCCCAGAACTGGACACAGCACTCAAGGGGTGGCCTGAGCAGTGCTGAGTACAGGAGCAGAATAACTTCACTCAGCCCAATTAGAGATGGAAAAAAAGAAATAGAAACAGAGAAAGCCTGCACGGGTAAAGGTTAAAGGTTGTCTTGCAGGAAACTTCCTAAGGATACACTGGTGGGAACTGTAATGAAGTGCTCAGTAACTCCACAGAGCTGTAACTCATATCTGGAAATCTCTATCACTGCTTCAGAATTCTCTGTGAAATTACTGTCTGCCCACACACTGAGTTAAAGCCTTCAGCCTAATGCAAAGAATGGCTGATCCTGCTCCCTGGAGGCTTATTTTGCCTTAAAAAAATCTCTGTTTCCAGTTGTCCTTCACAATTCTTCTAGGAATTTCAATAGGATCAAGAAATGATGTCTTGTTCCTTTTCATTGTCTGGTAGTTGGGGAAAAAAAAACACCCAAGCAAAACACAGCCCAACCCTGCTGTCTTAAGTACATTTCATTCTTCTTGTCATGTCAGCTTTGTGGACAGCTTCCTTCTGTGATGGTGAAAAAGAAAACAACTTTAGCCTGGAGAAGAGGAGGCTCAGGGGTGATCTTATTACTGTCTACAACTACCTGAAGGGGCATTGTAGCCAGGTCAGGGGTGGCCTCTTCTCCCAGGCAACCAGCAATAGAACAAGAGGACACAGTCTCAAGTTGTGCCAGGGTAGGTATAGGCTGGATGTTAGGAGGAAGTTCTTCACAGAGAGAGTGACTGGCATTGGAATGGGCTGCCCAGGGAGGTGGTGGAGGCACCGTCCCTGGAGGTGTTCAAGAAAAGACTGGATGAGGCACTTAGTGCCATGGTCTGGTTGATTGGATAGGGCTGGGTGCTAGGTTGGACTGGGTGATCTTGGAGGTCTCTTCCAACCTGCTTGATTCTATGATTCTATGATTCAAGGCAAAGAAAAGCAAGAGAAGCTGAGAAAAGTGTTCTCTTACTTCAGTGCTGGAATCATTAGAGACTCAGAGGTTTTTAAGTCAGAAGAATAGCTGTTTCTCAATTATGGTTAGTCAGTCTTTTTAATTAGCTAGAAGGCTTAAGGAAAGATTGAGTGGCTTAGAGAAGCAAAAGTAGTTCTCTTTGGCTCTGTGTTTTTAAGGCTTCAGAAAGTGAGCGCTGCGAATGGCCTTAATGTATCATGTTATATGGTCTTGCATTAGTCAAAATCATTCTGCAAGCAAGAGGAGGGGAAAATACTGGGAGTAACATTTGGTTTAGGAATTCCTTCTGTGCTCACACAGTAGTTCCAACTCCAGTAGACCAGATTCTCTAATATTTGTTATCAATATGGGATGCTAATACACCATGCACTTTCACAGAATCATCGAATCAAGCAGGCTGGAAGAGACCTCCAAGATCAACCAGGCCAACCTATCACCCAGTCCTGGCCAATCAACCAGACCATGGCACTAAGTGCCTCATCCAGGCTTGGCTTCAACACCTTCAGGCACAGCGACTCCACCACCTCCCTGGGCAGCCCATTCCAATGCCAATCACTCTCTCTGCCAACAACTTCCTCCTAACATCCAGCCTAGACCTTTCCCACCACTACCTGAGGCTGTATCCCCTTGTTCTATTGCTGATTGCCTGAGAGATGAGACCAAACTCACCTGGCTACAAAGAAGCTGGGGCAGGGGGGATTTCTTAGGCTGTCAGGTAGTGATAGAACTGGGGGGGAATGGAACCAAGCTTGAAATGGGTAGATTCAGACTGGATGTTAGCAAGAAGTTCTTCACCATGAGAGTGGTGAGAGCCTGGAACAAGTCGCCAAGGGAAGTGGTGTAAGCCTCATCCCTGGAGGTGCTTAAGGCCAGGCTGGATGAGGCTGTAGGCAGCCTGATCTAGTGTGAGGTGTCCCTGCTCATGGCAGGGGGGGTTGGGACTAGATGATCCTTGTGGTCCCTTCCAACCCTGACTGATTCTATGAGTCTGTAATTTAACAGCTAAAATATCACACTGGACTACACCACAGGTCACTGCTCTGGATGAACCAACTTGAAGAAACTTGATTTAGTTTGAAGAACCACAAGGCACTTAGTGCCATGGTCTGGTTGACTGGATAGGGCTGGGTGCTAGGTTGGAGTGGATGATCTTGGAGGTCTCTTCCAACCTGGTTGATTTTATTCTATTCTATCCAGGGTGAGTGACTTCCTGGGCAGCTCATTCATATCATAATGAAAATGATGATAATGATAATAATGATGATTAATAATATTAATAATAATTTTGAACACCTTTTTGATTAGACCCAAACAGACCAGATAGACCCCTCTTTGATTAGACACCTATTGATTAGACCCAAATTTATCAACAGGCTCAACCTAAGAAATATGTGAAATGCTAATTGTTCCCAATCCACTCTTACTCCAGTTTGATCATCAGTAAAAGAACAGGAATTATGCTCAAGCATGGCTTGATTAGCAGCAAGACTCACAAGAAGTATTTATTCTCTGTACCCTCTTCTCTTGCTGCACTATGACTAGGTGAGTGTCACCAATATACTTAAACCAACATAAAGATGTCAGAGAATCAATCAAATGGAAACTTGCAAATTCATTTTATGGTCTCTGAAACTCATTGAAGTCAGTGGGAAGGTCAAGTCTCATGTTAGCATTTAGAAGATTAAATTGGTTTAAGGGTGCAAGGTTAAAAATCAGCACTGGATTTCAGAGGCTTTGCAATGGTTGTGGTACTTGACAGCAATTGATCTCCTCATTACTTTTTACACCTTAGCCAAGAAACCATCTAAAATAAATCCTGTTCTGGTCACAGATTGCATCAGGTTGGAAGAGGCCCTCTAAGGTCATCTTATCCACACCCTCTGCAGTGAGCAAGGATGAGAGTGGTGAGAGCCTGGAATGGGTTGCCCAGGGAGGTGTTTGAAGCTCCATCCCTGGAGGTGTTTAAGGCCAGGCTGGGTGAGGCTGTGTGCAGCCTGCTCTAGGGTAGGGTGTCCCTGGGCATGGCAGGGTGGTTGGAACTAGATGATCCTTGTGGTCCCTTCCAACCTTGTCTGATTCTATGAATCTGTGATTCAGTGATTCTGTGATACCTCTGACTGTCACACAGCATTGACCAGGTTGAAAAAGACCTCCAGGATCATCAAGTCCAACCTATCACCTAACCCTTCTAATTAACTAACCCATGGCATGAAGTGCCTCATCCAGTCTCCTCTTAAACATCTCCAGGCATGGGGACTTCACCACCTCCCTGGGCAGCCCATTCCAACGCCAATCTCTCTTTCCATATAGAACTTCTTCCTAACATCCAGGCTAAACCTGACCTGGCACAGCTTGAGGATGTGTCCTCTTGTTCTGTCACTGGGTGTCTGGTAGAAGAGACCAACCCCAGTTGGCTACAACCTCTTTTCATGTAGTTGTAGACAGCAATGAGGTCTGCCCTGAGCCTCCTCTTCTCCAGGCTGCACAGCCCCAGCTCCTTCAGCCACTACTCATAGAGCTGTACTCGAGGCCCCTTCCCAGCCTTGCTGCCCTTCTCTGGACACCTTCCAGCACCTAAAACCATCAATCATCTCCTCCAGGTAAAAATACCTCTGAATGTGTTAATTATTAATCACAGAATGGCTTAGGCTGGAAGGGACCTCAGAGATCACAGGATCAGAGGATGTCAGGGGTTGGAAGGGACCTAAAGTGATCAAGCCAGTTCAGTCATTCCAAACTACTTTATAATATCCATTTACTTTATATAGAATCATAGAATCAACCATGTTGGAAGAGACCTCCAAGATCATCCAGTCCAACCTAGCACCCAGCCCTAGCCACTCAACCAGACCATGGCACTAAGTGCCTCAGCCAGGCTTTGCTTCAACACCTCCAGGGACAGTGACTCCAGCACCTCCCTGGGCAGCCCATTCCAATGCCAATCACTCTCTTGACAACAACCTCCTCCTAACATCCAGCCTGTACTTTCCCTGGCACAATTTGAGACTGTGGTTCTCCCCCTGTATTATTTTTTCTGCTCAGCTGATAGACTCTCTCATAGAATAAAAAGGTTGTCTCAAAAAAAGTTTTACTGCCACCCCACCTCTTTTTTTCACTGCTTCAGCACACTGAAATACCCAAGTAAATCTTTTAATGGAGGAATTAATGACTGTCCTTGCTACAGGGTGTTAATTTGTTTTCCACAATTGCATGAACTGCAAGTAATAGGGAAGATATTAATACAGTCCTTTGAAATGGCTGAAACTTGTTGCTAACTTTGATCCCATCAAGAACTCACTTCACAATGATCACTATATTAACACAGATTAATGTGTCCATATGTATTCCTGCTTTAGTTCTGTTCTATTCTTGTTTGTCTAGAGAAAAGGGATATTGAATTATGTTTGGAGCCCTTGAAATGCTGATTTTAGACAGCTCCATACTTAAAGGCTCTGAAGAGCTAGCCATGGTTGTTTTAGTCTCTTGCTACATAGATTTCCCACTCAGATAATCATAGAATCATAGAATCAAGCAGGTTGGAAGAGACCTCCAAGATCATCCAGTCCAACCTAGCAACCAGCCCTGTCCAATCAACCAGACCATGGCACTAAGTGCCTCATCCAGGCTTTGCTTGAACACCTCCAGGGACAGTGATTCCAGCACCTCCCTGGGCATGCCAATCACTCTCCTTGCCAACAACTGCCTCCCAACATACAGCCTAGACCTCCCCTGGCACAACTTCAGACTGTGTGCCCTTGTTCTGTTGCTGGTTGCCTGGCAGAAGAGCCCAACCCCACCTGGCTCCAGCCTCCCTTCAGGTAGTTGTAGACAGCAATGAGCTCTGTCCTGAGCCTCCTCTTCTGCAGGCTAAACAGCCCCAGCTCCATCACGATCACTTCACTCAAGCATTGACAACTGCTCAGCAGTGTACCACTTGTTCCAAGAACCTGCCAGTAAGGCAGGAGCCCTGCTTTTTAAATTCACTTCACTAAGTGCTGCTCCAGTGTCACATCCTGTTCCTCTGCTGTCTCACTTGCTTCTGCCTCTGAAGCCTATTTCAGATTTACAAGGACGCTGCCCATAGTGAGCAGTGAATCAGACAGCACTTGAGAGCATATCTGAATGTTCTTCCACAGACTGGGTCTGTCTGTACAGTTCAATTTATAACATAGTCTCAGGGTTGATGTTGTTCTGTCAGGTATTTTTCCAGATAATTTCTTGATGTGTCTTGAAGGTTAACATGGGTCAGGGAGTGGCAAGATCCATTTGTTCCGTGAGATTTTGAAGCAGTTCTCTTGCTTTAAAGGGGGGAAAGATATTTTTTTTTCATGCCCTCAACTGTTCTTAGTGCTGGTAAATAGTAATAGTATTGAAGTGTTTGTAACTGTAAAGCCTCCAAGCATTCAACTTTGGTACCTATACCTTTGGCTTTGTTTTTTAAAGCTTTAGAAAGTGTGCCCTGAGAATGGCCTTAATGTATCCCTTTATATAGTCTTGCATTAGCCAAAATCATACAATCATAGAATCAAGCAGGTTGGAAGAGACCTCCAAGCTCATCCAGTCCAACCTAGCACCCAGCCCTAGCCAGTTAACTAAACCATGGCACTAAGAGCTTCATCCAGTCTTTTCTTGAACACCTCCAGGGGTGGCAACTCCACCACTTCTTTGGGCAGCCCATTCCAATGCCAATCACTCTGTGTGAAGAATTTCCTCCTAACATCCAGCATATCCCTCCCTGGTATTCTGCAAGCAACAGGAGGGAAAGATACAGGAGTAACATTTGGTTCAGGAATTCTTTCTGGCTCACACAGTAGTTTCCACTCCAGTAGACCAGATTCTCTGACATTTGTTATCAATGTGTGATGCTAATACACCATGAGTCTTCTACAAGAAAGCTGAGGAGGGACTTCTTAGACTGTCAGGTAGTGATAGGACTGGGGGGAGTGGAACAAAGCTAGAAACAGGTAGATTCAGACTGGATGTTAGCAAGAAGTTCCTCACAATGAGGGTGGTGAGATCCTGGAACAGGTTGCCCAGGGAGGTGGTAGAAGCCTCATCCCTGGAGGTGTTTAAGGCCAGGCTGGATGAGGCTGTAGGCAGCCTGATCTAGTGTGAGGTGTCCCTGCCCATGGCAGAGGGCTAGGAACTGACTGATCCTTGTGGTCCCTTCCAACTTTGACTGATTCTATGTTTCTATGATTCTAATAGCTAAACTATCACACTGGTTGGTTCTATGTTTCTATGACTCTAATAGCTAAACTATCACACTGGTTGGTTCTATGATTCTATGACTCTAATAGCTAAACTATCACACTGGTTGGTTCTATGATTCTAATAGCTAAACTATCACACTGGTTGGTTCTATGATTCTATGACTCTAATAGCTAAACTATCACACTGGTTGGTTCTATGATTCTAATAGCTAAACTATCACACTGGTTGGTTCTATGATTCTATGATTCTAATAGCTAAACTATCACACTGGTTGGTTCTATGATTCTATGACTCTAATAGCTAAACTATCACACTGGTTGGTTCTATGATTCTATGACTCTAATAGCTAAACTATCACACTGGTTGGTTCTATGATTCTAATAGCTAAACTATCACACTGGTTGGTTCTATGATTCTATGACTCTAATAGCTAAACTATCACACTGGTTGGTTCTATGATTCTAATAGCTAAACTATCACACTGGTTGGTTCTATGATTCTATGATTCTAATAGCTAAACTATCACACTGGTTGGTTCTATGATTCTATGACTCTAATAGCTAAACTATCACACTGGTTGGTTCTATGATTCTAATAGCTAAACTATCACACTGGTTGGTTCTATGATTCTATGATTCTAATAGCTAAACTATCACACTGGTTGGTTCTATGTTTCTATGATTCTAATAGCTAAACTATCACACTGGTTGGTTCTATGTTTCTATGATTCTAATAGCTAAACTATCACACTGGTTGGTTCTATGTTTCTATGATTCTAATAGCTAAACTATCACACTGGTTGGTTCCATGATTCTATGATTCCAATAGCTAAACTATCACACTGGTTGGTTCTATGATTCTATGATTCCAATAGCTAAACTATCACACTGGTTGGTTCTATGATTCTATGATTCTAATAGCTAAACTATCACACTGGTTGGTTCTATGAGTCTATGATTCCAATAGCTAAGCTATCACACTGGTTGGTTCTGTGAGTCTATGATTCTAATAGCTAAACTATCACACTGGTTGGTTCTATGTTTCCATGATTCCAATAGCTAAGCTATCACACTGGTTGGTTCTGTGATTCTCTGTTTCTGATAGCTAAACTATCACACTGGTTGGTTCTATGTTTCTATGATTCTAATAGCTAAACTATCACACTGGTTGGTTCTATGATTCTAATAGCTAAACTATCACACTGGTTGGTTCTATGTTTCTATGATTCTAATAGCTAAACTATCACACTGGTTGGTTCTATGAGTCTATGATTCTAATAGCTAAAATATCACACTGGTTAGTTCTATGAGTCTATGATTCTAATAGCTAAAATATCACACTGGTTGGTTCTATGAGTCTATGATTCCAATAGCTAAGCTATCACACTGGTTGGTTCTGTGATTCTCTGTTTCTGATAGCTAAACTATCACACTGGTTGGTTCTATGTTTCCATGATTCCAATAGCTAAGCTATCACACTGGTTGGTTCTGTGATTCTCTGTTTCTGATAGCTAAACTATCACACTGGTTGGTTCTATGTTTCTATGATTCTAATAGCTAAACTATCACACTGGTTGGTTCTATGTTTCTATGATTCCAATAGCTAAACTATCACACTGCTTGGTTCTGTGATTCTATGTTTCTGGTAGCTAAAATATCACACTGGTTGGTTCTATGATTCTATGATTCTAATAGCTAAACTATCACACTGGTTGGTTCTCTGATTCTCTGTTTCTGATAACTAAACTATCACACTGGTTGGTTCTATGAGTCTCTGTTTCTGATAGCTAAAATATCACACTGGTTAGTTCCATGATTCTAATAGCTAAAATACCACACTGGTTGCTTCTATGATTCTAACAGCTAAAATATCACACTGGACTACACCACAGGTCACTGCTCTGAATGAACCAACATGAAGAAACCTGATTTAGTTTGAAGAAGTGGGGGAAAACATCACCATAATAGATACAGAGCAGCCCCAAATCCCCACAGCCCAGATTTAGCGACCAGACTGATGTGAATAGAAGTAGTTTACCTTTTGGAGTGGCTTCCTTCTGCTTATTCATCCTGCCAAGAACACAGAAAACATGGACACATCATCTTCAGCATGAGAATTCCCTGCTTTCTTGCCTCAGAAATCTGACATAACCACACAGAAAAATTCTCACCCTGTGGCTCTGTGTCTGCTGAAACCCAGCAGAATAAATGCAACTGCATCAGCCAGAGAAAGGCCAACAGCAAACACAGAATGCTTAAGGCATTCATTGAAAGGATAAGACACACCAGTTCATACCTATTTCATAAACCACAGCAATCTGGGAGCTCCTGCTCCCCTAATAATCCTCTAAGATCTGGCTATTAGGTTTAAAAGAGGTAGGCGAGACAGTTTTAAACATACTTATCCTCTACATATCCCAAAATAGAAGTGCTCAGATCTAAAATGTGGGTGTCAGGACAATTTGATCTGCACAGTAGGCTTGGATGTGCTCTGGAAATAAAATTCATAGAATCATAGAATCAAGCAGATTGGAAGAGACCTCCAAGATCGTCCAGGCCAACCTAGCACCCAGCCCTATCCAATCAACCAGACCATGGCACTAAGTGCCTCATCCAGGCTTGTCTTGAACACCTCCAGGGACAGTGACTCCTCCACCTCCCTGGGCAGCCCATTCCAATGCAAATCACTCTCTCTGCCAACAACTTCCTTCTAACACCCAGGCTAGACCTCCCCTGGCACAACTTGAGGCTGTCCCCTTGTTCTCTTGATGCTTGCCTGGCAGAAGAGCCTCACCTGGCTACAGCCTCCCTTCAGGTAGTTGTAGACAGCAATGAGCTCTGCCCTGAGCCTCCTCTGCTGCAGGCTGCACACCCCCAGCTCCCTCAGCCTCTCCTCATGCTCCAACCCTCTGATCATCCTCATGGCCCTTCTCTTGACATGTTCTTGCTCATCCATATCCCTCTTGTAAAAGGGGCTCCAGAGGTGCTCCAACCCTCTGATCATCCTCATGGCCCTTCGTTGGACATATTCCTGCTTATCCATGTCTGTCTTGTAAAAGGGGGTCCAGAGGTGCTCCAGCCTTCTGATAATCCTCATGGCCCTTCTTTGGACATATTCCAACATGTCCTGATCTTTCCTCTACTAGGAGCTCCAGAACTGGATGCAGTACTCACCAGAGTGGATAGATGAATGCAAAACATCCTGCAACACCACAGAGTTGTGATGTGGACAGAGAAAACAGAAGCCAGCACTTACTAGCCCATACAACACTGGCTTTAACCACACTTTCCACTAACATTATCTTTTTGAAGCTTTCAATTGAATCAGTCATGTTGTGTTACACTACCTGACTCCTAGCATGATGTGATGCAGGAATGAAATGACACAAGGCATTTGCAGTAGGTCAGTCAGGAAATCAAAGACAAGAAAAACCATCAATAGACAAATAAAACCCCAAACAAGCAAAAGCAAATCATAGTGAAACTATTGTGAATTAGGTAAAATGTATTTTTATTCTTTGTAAGGCTGTGTTCTCAGTAGCATTTAGAGACAGATACCCACACCACAAAGACATTATCATATAAGAAACATCACTTCACTAATTTATGAATGGTTTAATATGTAGTTTATTTGCATTTTATTTCTGCTTCAGAAAACCCCTTGCATGACAGCTACATTCTGGCCTACTTAAGGCATTTTTCCATGTGTTTAAATCAGTTTGAAGATAGGTTTTTATCTAGGACTGAATAAGCTGGAGCAGGTGTAGCTCGTGGCTTGGATAGATTCATGCTGATATGGGTCAAGAACTGGTCGGAAGGCTGGGCCCAGAGAGTGGTGGCGAATGGTGCCACATCCAGTTGGCAGCTGGCACTACTGCTGTGCCCCTGGGATCAGTCCTCAGTCCTAGTCAATATCTTTATTGATCATCTGGACCAAGAGATTGAGTCCAGCATCAGTACGTTTGCAGATGACACCAAGCTAGGAGCAGGTGTGGAGCTGTTAGGAGGGTAGGAGAGCCCTGCAGAGGGACCTGGCCAGGCTGGATGGGTGGGCAGAGGCCAATGGGATGAGATTGAACAAGGCCAAGTGCAGGGTTCTACACTTCAGCCAAAACAACCCCAAGCAGCACTACAGGTTGGGGCCAGAGTAGCTGAGAGCAGCCAGGAAGAAAGGGACCTGAGGGTGCTGGGAGAGAGGAGCTGAAGCTGAGGCAGCAGTGCCCAGGTGGGCAGCAGAGCCAATGGCATCCTGGGCTGGCTCAGGAGCAGTGTGGGCAGCAGGACAAGGGAGGTTCTTCTGCCCCTGTGCTCAGCACTGCTCAGGCCACACCTTGAGTGCTGTGTCCAGTTCTGGGCTCCTCAATTCAAGAGAGATGTTGAGGTGCTGGAAGGTGTCCAGAGAAGGGTGACAAGGCTGGTGAGGGGCCTGGAGCACAGCCCTGTGAGGAGAGGCTGAGGGAGCTGGGGGTGTGCAGCCTGCAGCAGAGGAGGTTCAGGGCAGAGCTCATTGTTGTCTACAAATACCTGAAGGGAGGCTGTAGCCAGGTGTGGTTGGGCTCTTCTGCCAGGCAACCAGCAACAGAAGAAGGTTACAGAGTCTGAAGTTGTGGCAGGGGAGGTCTAGGCTGGATGTTAGGAGGAAGTTGTTGGCAGAGAGAGTGATTGGCATTGGAATGGGCTGCCCAGGGAGGTGGTGGAGTGGCTGTGGCTGGAGGTGTTCAAAAGAAGTCTGGATGAGGCACTTAGTGCCATGGTCTGGTGGATTGGATAGAGATGATTGATAGATTGAATTGGATGATCTTGGAGGTCTTTTCCAACCTGGTTGATTCTATGATTCTATGAACACGTGTGTGTGGGATTCTCTATGCTCTTCAAGCTTTGAAAATGACTTTTTTTCTTGCTGTTGGGGGGTTGGAATAGGAGCTTGAGTAACAGAAATACTTTAACTTGTAGTTTCAAAGAGCTGTTTAGGCACGATAGAAATTTCATGATTAAATTACAGCTGAAAATTAAGAGAGAAGATTAAAGATAATGTTGGCCCCTATAGGAAGAACCAATTAGATGGTTGATTGGAAAGGTAATAAAGGAAGAATACAACTTTGACTAAATGCCCATTCAGTGGCTAAGTGAAAACAGCTGTAACAAATGAAAAGGAAATATTTTAGTGCACTTAAAAAAAAAAGGGGGGGAGAGGGAAATTGTGATCAACACCACTTGAACTATAAATTAGAAGAGCTACAGAAAAAAAAGGTAAAAAAGAAACTTAAGGTAAAAAAACCAAACTTAAAAAAAAAAAAAAAAAAAAAAAAAGGAAACATAAAAGAAAAGGAAAGCTAAAGGAAAAGGAAACCTAAAGGGGAAAAAAAGAAAGGAAAAAAATATAATCAGGGCTAAGGACACCACAAGTACTAACAACAAGAACAAAACCCCAATTTCAAAGACTAGAACAGCTATAAATGTGTTATTTGGCAAAGATGCTAGAACTGAGAATTGATGTGTAACAAGCAGTGGTGTTCAAAATGTGGCCCAACAAAGAGAAGTTCTTCTGGGTCTATCAGTACACTGGAGAAATTAGATAAGACAGTTTAAATGAGATAAGATCACAGAATCATAGAATCATTGAATGAATCAGGTTGGAAGGGACCTCTAAGATCATCCAGTCCAACCTAGCACTCAGTCCTGTCCAATCAACCAGACCATGGCACTAAGTGCCTCAGCCAGGCTTGGCTTCAACACCTCCAGGGACAGTGACTCCATCACCTCCCTGAAGGACTTTCCATAATCTTTTAGAATAGAATAGAATCAAGCAGGTTGGAAGAGACCTCCAAGATCATCCACTCCAGCCTATCACCCTGCCCTGGCCAATCAGCCAGACCATGGCACTAAGTGCCTCATCCAGGCTTGGCTTCAGCACCTCCAGGGACAGCAACTCCACCACCTCCCTGGGCAGCCCATTCCAATGCCAACAACTTCCTCCTCACATCCAGCCTAAACCTGCCCTGGCACAGCTTGAGACTGTGACCCCTTCTTCTGTTGCTGGTTGCCTGGAAGAAGAGACCAACCCCCACCTGTCTACAGCCAGCAGTTTAAACCATTGTCAGTCTGAGTTTCCTAGAGGCTGCAACAGAGACAAGGATGAGCAAAAAAAGAAGGGAAGTCTATAAAAAGCCTGCTAAAAAAAGCCTAAGCCAAACCCAGCTCTCTGCACTGTCGCCTCCTTGAAATAAAATCCCATCAGGCTAAGTTAATGGCTTTTAATAAATGTGGTTAACAGCTAAAAATGGAGTAGAGTCTTCATTTCTTCCACATTATAAGCAGTACTAGAAATAGAGAGAATGACTTCAGGATTTTATATCTACTTTTATATGGTTTTTTTTTGCCTTTGAATGGAGTTGTCACCCATTAACTGAGCGTTTAAAGCAGACTTCATTAATAGGCTGTCATTGATGTGTGACTCCATTATCAGGATCTTCAAGATGGAAGTTTTCCATCCTGAGCTGCCCATCTTTCTAAAGCCTGGGAAATGTACTTTGAGTCCACTGAGGATTCAGCTGTATAATGCTGTCATGTTAGGTGTATTTTGCTTCATCTGTGTCTCCACTGCTTAATGTTCAGGTTGACAAACGCGTATGTAGATGGCCCTAGACTATAAATACTTGAAAGAGAAAAACAGCCACAGCCAGGGGTCAAATTGCCCCTAGGTATTTTCTTATCTGAGCTACCTCTTGCAACTCACATCACATTTCATCTGCTGAAGTGGAAAGAGCATGGTGAGGAAGAGGGGAATGCAACTCAGAAAGTATGAAGCGATAATGCTGAGTAGATCTGGCAATCATTCTATCAACTAGCACCACCCTCTATCAACAAGCAACTCAAATGGCAACTGCTGTAAGGCAGAAGTGATTATCTTGTTACAATAAAGATATTTCCCCCCCTGCTGAACAGGACTAATCCTGCCATTAGGTATGGTTGCATTACAGACTGAAGCACATCAGAGGGAGCTGCATAAGAACTTTCAATACGGTGGTTCTGGTAGCTGCAGTAGCCCATAGATGCACATAAGATTATTTTCTCTCTCAGATGATCAATTAGGCAGTGAATTACCTTCTGTTACCATAGCTAGACTGCAGTAATGTGTAGAGGACCAGAGTCTTGGGCTCCCCGGCTCAAGAGAGATAGATACCTGCTGGAAAGGGGCTCTGCCTTGGCTTGTGTTAGAAATATAAACTCTGCTACTGATCACAGGCTCACAGGATGCTAGGGGTTGGAAGGGACCCAAGGAGATCATCGAGGAGATCATTGATGCTGGATGTGATTAAAAGTCATCTGGATGTGGTGCTTAGGGCTATGGTTTAAGGTGAGTCTTGTAGAGTAGGGTTCTATGTTGGACTTGGGGATTCTGAGGGGCTTTGTCAACCTGCATGTGTCTGTGGTTCTGAGTCCAACCCCTCTGTCAGAGCAGGATCATAGGATCTAGCACAGATCACAGAGGAACACATCCAGACAGGCTTTGAAAGTCTCCAGAGTAGAAGACTCCACAACCTCTCTGGGCAGCCTGTCCCAGTGCTCTGGGACCCTTCCAGTAAAGAAGTTCCCCCTTGTGTTGAGGTTGCACCTCCTGTGCTGCAACTTACACCCATTGCTCTTTGTCCTGTCCCAGGGAGCAGTGAGCAGAGCCTGTCCCCCCCTCCTGGCCCCCAGCCCTCAGATGTTCATAAACATTTATTTAAATCTCCTCTCAGCCTTCTCCAGACTAAACACCCCCAGGTCCCTCAGCCTCTCCTGACCAGGCAGTGTTCCAGTCCTCTCCTCATCCTCAGATGATGAGAGAGTCCAGCTGGAGAGAGTCCATGAGAGAGACAGGAGGATGACTGGGGGACTTGAGCATCTCCCCTATGGAGAAAGACTGAGAGCCCTGGGGCTGTTTAGTCTGGAGAAGAGAAGGCTGAGAGGAGATCTGAGCAATGGATGCAAATGTCTGAGGGGTGGGTGTCAAGTGGCTGGGGCCAAGCTCTTTCTGGTGGTCAGCAGCAATTAGACAAGGAGAAACAGCTACAAACTTGAACACAGAAGGTTTCAGCTCAAGATGAGGAGAAACTTCTTTATAGTGAGGATGACAGAGGCCTGGAGCAGTCTACAGAGTCTCCTTCTCTGGACACCCTCCAAACCCACCTGGATTCATTCCTGTGTGAAATACTCTCGGGGATCCTGGTTTGACAAGAGGGTTGGACTGGATGATCTCTGGAGGTCCCTTCCAACCTCTAAAGTTCTGTGATTCTGTGGTGAGTTTGGACTTGTGGGTGATGCAATGTAGAGTTCTGAGAAGTTCTCAGCTCCATGTTTTGAGAAGCAAGATGTTCCTTTGAAACCTCTCTGAAATGCATGGCAGTGCAGAAAATTGTTTAATACTAAGGGTGATAGTTTGGGCTCTGCTGCCTATGGAAGATGAATTACTTGCTAACTGTAGAAAGATTGAGGTCCAGCATCAGTAAGTTTGCAGATGACACCAAGCTAGGAGCAGGTGTGGAGCTGTTGGAGGGTAGGAGAGCCCTGCAGAGGGACCTAGGCAGAGGCCAATGGGATGAGATTGAACAAGGCCAAGTGCAGAGTTCTGCACTTTAGCCACAACAACCCCAAGCAGCACTACAGGCTGGGGACAGAGTGGCTGAGAGCAGCCAGGCAGAGAGGGAGCTGGGGGTGCTGGTAGAGAGTAGCTGAAGCTGAGCCAGCAGTGTGCCCAGGTGGCCAAAAGAGCCAATGGCATCCTGGGCTGGATCAGGAGCAGTGTGGGCAGTAGGACAAGGGAGGTTCTTCTGCCCCTGTGCTCAGCACTGCTCAGGCCACACCTTGAGTGCTGTGTCCAGTTCTGGGCTCCTTAATTCAAGAGAGATATTGAGGTGCTGGAAGGTGTCCAGAGAAGGGTGACAAGGCTGGTGAGGGGCCTGGAGTACAGCCCTGTGAGGAGAGGCTGAGGGAGCTGGGGGTGTGCAGCCTGCAGCAGAGGAGGCTCAGGGCAGACCTCATGGGCTACCCAGGGAGGTGCTGGAGTCCCTGGAGGTGTTGAAGCAAAGCCTGGATGAGGCACTTAGTGCCATGGTCTGATTGATTGGCCAGGGCTGGGTGCTAGGTTGGACTGGATGAGCTTGGAGCTCTCTTCCAACCTGCTTGATTCTATGATTATTATGTTTTAAAATATTTTTAGATTGGTCCAACTTAGAAGGGTTTGCCTAATAGCTCCATCTGACTGATCAACTACCTGCTTGAGAGGGAAGGATCTGGAGGATGCTAATTCAGTGTGAACAACACAAGTTTCACATAGTTGGAATGCAAACACTGCTGTGTTGTGTTTGTGAGGATCAATTCCCTGCACATGCAATGAGTGCATCTTGGTTGATTTTAGTGACTAATGAATTCCTTAACTCAACTACCTCTGCACATCCAAGACTTTTCCAGATATGAAAGTGTCTCTGAGGAACAGAATTTGACTTAACAGGTGGAATCTATTCCTCAATTCTAGCAGATGCAAAGACATCCCTAAACAAAAGATCCATCTTGCAATTTGGAGCCTTTGTTTGGAATGAGGAAAAATTAAATCCAGTTTTCAGTGTTGCTACAGACATCCTGTGTGACCTTGGACACTGTGCCAGAGGCACCTAGCCAACTGGAAACACAAGACTCTGAGATTTAACTGGCATTCAGATCCACTGAATCTGGGCTTTAGCCTCTCTGTGCCTCAGGTCCCTGTCTGTGGAAAGAAGATAAATTGACTTTTCTGCTTCACAGTGATATTGGACAGACAAATTCACCTCAGACCATGAGGTACTACTGTGAGGTAGTATTTTCATGAAAATGTATTTGTATTTTTTCCTCCTGTCTCCACCATACAGTGAAACACACAAGAACTAAAGTTAAAGACAGTTTTGTCTCCTGAGATTGGGAAAAAACTACCACCCACCAAATTCTGGTTTCTTTTTCCTCTATTCTTGGGCAAAGCACCAATAGATATTGTGTATATCTGTATGGCTTACAGCATATACACACAGGTTTCTATTTAGGAGGAAGTTTGTCCCAGAGAGAGTGATTTGCCATTGGAATGGGCTGCCCAGGGAGATGGTGGAGTTGCCATCCTTGGAGGTGTTCAAGCAAAGCCTGGATGAGGCATTTAGTGCCATGGTCTAGTTGATTAGCTAGGGCTGGGTGCTAGGTTGGACTGGATGAGCTTGGAGGTCTCTTCCAACCTGGTTCCTGGCTGCTCTCAGCCACTCAGTCCCCAGCCTGTAGTGCTGCTTGGGGTTGTTGTGGCCAAACTGCAGAACCCTGTTGGCCTCTGCCCACCCATCCAGCCAGGCCAGGTCCCTCTGCAGGGCTCTCCTACCTTCCAACAGCTCCACACCTGCCCCTAGCTTGGTGTTATCTGCAAACTTACTGATGCTGGGCTCAATCCCCTCGTCCAGATCATCAGGGAAGATATTGAACAGGACTGTGCCCAGCACTGATCCCTGGGGAGCACCACTAGTGCCAGCTGCCAACTGGATGTGGCACCATTCACCACCACTCTTTGGGCTCAGCCTTCCAGCCAGATCCTGACCCAGCACAGAGTGAATCTGTCCAAGCCACGAGCTGCCAGCTTGGCCAGGAGCTTGTTGTGTATGCTTCTACAAAGGCAGGACACAGAATGTAGTGCAGAGAGACAAAGCAAAGTCTGAGCTGTGACAATTTCTAACTTTAACACAATGCTAATTCTTAATTAGCTTTTTTTGCTCAGCTGTTGGAGAAAAAAAATAGACACTGTGTTTATTTTATCCTGACTGCTAAGCTTAATGAGTAGCTCTCAAGTTTAATTAGATTCCTTGAACTTTATCATAGAATTTCTGAGGAGTTTTTTCAGACTCAGCTTTATTTCTATGGTTAACATCTCCTCTATGTGTAGAACACCCTAATGAGCACCAGGTTCAGAAATGGGAATTCTTTACTGAGACCCAGAGTGCACATGCAGGAAAATTCTCCCTGAAGTCACCTCTTGCTTTCATCAGCAGTGCTCTGATTCTGGTAAATCCATGCTTGACTCCACTGTTGTTGTTGGTTTTTTTTTTATCTTAGAGTTATTAGCCCAGTAATAATAACAAATAAATACAAAGCCCAGTGGGATTTAACAGTCAGTGCATGTGAAGTACAGCACAGAAAAAACAGGAAAACCCTTGAGTGTTAGCAGAGTTGGAGCTCATTTTCTTGCTGTAGACATCAACAGCACGCCAAAAATGTTATTTTAAATGGGTAAAATCAGAATCAGAATTAATCAGGTTGGAAAAGACCTTCACAATCATCAAGTCCAACCTAGCACCTAACACCTTCTAATTAGCTAAACCATGGCACTAAGTGCCTCATCCAGTCTCCTTTTAAACACCTCCAGGGATGGAGGCTCCACCACCTCCCTGGGCAGCCCATTCCAATGCCAATCACTCTCTCTGCCAACAACTTCCTCCTAACATCCAGCCTAGACCTGCCCTGGCACAGGTTTTTGCCTGTGCCCTGTTGTCCTGTCACTGAGTGCCTGGCAGAAGAGATCAACCCCACCTGGCTACAGCTTCCCTTCAGGTATGTACTGGTTTGAGACTAATTGGAATATTTCCCTGAGAGAAATTAAATCCTTAGCTGTGAGAAGGGAGGTTGTAGCCAGGTGGGGTTGGTCTCTTCTGCCAGACAATCAGCAATAGAACAAGGGGACACAGTCTCAAGTTGTGCCAGGGGAAGTACAGGCTGAATGTTAGGAGGAAGTTGTTGGCACAGAGAGAGTGATTGGCATTGGAATGGGCTACCCAGGGAGGTGGTGGAGTCACCATCTCCTGAAGGTGTTTAAGAAAAGCCTGGAGGAGGCACTTAGTGCCATGGTCTGGTTGACTGGCTAGGGCTGGGTGCTAGGTTGGACTGGATGATCTTGGAAGTTTCTCCAACCTGCTTGATTCTATGATTCTATGAGAAGAAAGAAAAGTAACCAACAGTACCCTGTATCACCCATTCTTCTGCTGAGAAACACAACTAGTCAAAATATAGAGAAGAGACTCACTACTCACACACTGCTCAGCTCACTTCTGGCTGTGCCTTCTTTCTGGTGGTCTGGTCTCTGTGGCTGCCTCTGCCCTGACTCTAATCCAACCTAACCCTTATTTCCTCTAACCTCCTTATTGTATTTTTGACATCTCACCTCAGATCTTCAGGTTTATCACATGAGACTGATCTGGTTATTTCTGAAGGGAAGCAAAGAGAGAGGAGAAAGGGGGGATTGGGTCATGAGCCCTCCTGAGGACTCTGTTTCTGGGAGGGGTATTGTGTTTCTGCATTACCTTAAACTTGTATGTAACTGCATATATTTTGTATATCTGCTTGAATATTGTGCTAAGCTGTAAATAGAGCTTCCTTCCTTAACTTTCAGCAGGCTGAGTCTCATCTGGCTGATTTTCTTAAGTGTGGGGGAGGGCAGGGGTGAATGAAAAGCTCAACAGGAGCCTGCAGTGTGAGTGCAGCCCAGACAGCAACCCTGTGCTGGGCTGCAGCAAGAGCAGTGTGGGCAGCAGGGCAAGGGAGGGGTTTCTGCCCCTTGGCTCTGCTCTCCTCACACCTCACCTGCAGTCCTGGGGGCAGTTCTGGAGCCCCCAGCACAAGCAGGACATGGAACTGTTGGACAGAGTCCAGAGGAGGCCACCAAGATGCTGAGAGGGCTGCAGCAGCTCTGCTGTGAGGACAGGCAGAGAGAGATGGGACTCTACAGCCTGGAGAAGAGAAGGCTTCTAGGAGACCCTGAAGTGGCCTTCCAGTATATGAAGAGAGCTGCAAGAGGGCTGGGGATGGACTACTGACAAGGCCTTGTAATGACAGGATGAGGAGGAATGGGTTTGAGCTGGCAGAGGGGAGATTCAAATTAGATGTTAGGAAGAAGTTGTTTGCAGTGAGGATGATGAGACACTGGCACAGGTTGCCCAGGGAGGTTGTGGAGCAGAGAATCACTGAATGTGAATCACATTGGGTGATTCTGTGCTTCATAACCCTGGAGGTGTTCGAGGCCAGGTTGGATGAGGCCTTGAATGACCTGTTCTAGTGGGAGGTGTCCCTGCCTGTGATGGGGAAGTTGGAGCTAGATGATCTTTGAGGTCCCTGCCAACCTAAATCAGTCTGTGACTCTATGATAAAGGAGAAGCCTTAGCATGTTGGGTAATGGGTTGTTCTTGATGCTCTCAAAGGTCTTTTCCAACCTAGTTAATTCTGTAGTTCTGCCATTTGCATACTCACAAGGGAAAATTCCTTGTGGCAGAACTCATTTGTGGGATCTCACTCTGTGTACCACACAGTATGAGGGCATCTATCTAATTTTGGTTGGTAGGCACAGTTTAAATGAGAAGATGAGCTGCAGGCTCCTTCTGAAAATGTGTGAAAAGCTAAGACTGCTGTTGCAGAGCAGAAATGAGAAGCCCAAATTTCACTCATCAGTTGTACAGGATTTGGCAGGCTTCAACATGTATTAAACATACAGGCACGTAGCAAACTTAGGACTATGAATCCACAGCACTTCAAAATAGTCTCAGATTGGCTTCAGAACAATCTTAAATTGCCATAGTCACTGCCTTTAAATAACAGAACAAAAATGATGCAGCTAACCACAGTGATACAAAACATAAGGAGGTAGCAAGTCATAGAATCATAGAATCAAGCAGGTTGGAAGAGACCTCCAAGATCATCCAGTCCAAACTAGCACCCAGCTCTATCCAGTCAACCAGACCATGGCACTAAGTGCCTCATCCAGTCTTGTCTTGAATGTCTCCAGGGATGGCAACTTCACCACCTCCCTGGCCAGCCCATTCCAATGCCAATCACTCTTGCTGTGAAGAACTTCCTCCTAACAGCCAGACTAAACCTGCCCAGGCACAGCTTGAGACTGTGCCCTGTTGTCCTGTTACTGAGTACCTGGCAGAAGAGATCAACCCCACCTGGCTACAGCCTCCCTTCAGGTATGTGCTGTTTGAGATGAATTGGAATATTTCCCTGAGAGAAATTAAATCCTTAGCTGTGAGAAGGGAGGTTGTAGCCAGGTGGGGTTGGTCTCTTCTCCCAGACAACCAGCAACAGAAAAAGGGGACTCAGTCTCAAGTTGTGCTGGGGGAAGTAAAGGCTGGATGTTAGGAGGAAGTTGTTGGCACAACTTGAGACTGAGTCCCCTTTTTCTGTTGCTGGTTGTCTGGGAGAAGAGACCAACCCCACCTGGATACAGCCTGCCTTCAGGTAGTTGTGCAGACCAAAGAGGGCCACCCCTGAGCCTCCTCTTCTGCAGGCTGCACACCCCCAGCCCCCTCAGCCTCTCCTCACAGGGCTGTGCTCCAGGCCCCTCACCAGCTTTGGTGCCCTTCTCTGGACACCTTCCAGTATCTCAACATCTCTCTTGAACTGAGGAACCCAGAGCCCATTGGAATTGGCTGCTCAGGGAGGTGGTGGAGTCACTGTCCCTGGAGGTGTTCAAGCAAAGCCTGGATGAGGCACTTAGTGCCATGGTCTAGTTGATTGGACAGGGCTGAGTGATAGGTCAGACTAGATGATCTTGGAGGTCTCTTCCAACCTGCTTGATTCTGTGTTCAAGCAAAGCCTGGATGAAGCACTTAGTGCCATGGTCTAGTCGATTGGATAGGGCTGGGTGATAGTTTTCACTGGACAATCTTGGAGGTCTCTTCCAACATGGTTGAATCTATGATTCTCTATACTAAAAAGAAGTAAAACTTACTTCTACTGCTTAAATCCAGTGATCCTCAACCCCCCTAGGATAATCCTTTCCAGCAGTGATGATCAAGAGTATAAGAAACAAAGAAGAAGAAAAAAAAAGGCTCTTGTGTCAGCTCTCAGTCACTACAGAAAATGCTGTTTTAATTAAAAGTGGACGGAATCACAAGGACAAGGTGAAACTGCTGGGATGAATTGGATATGCAAAGCCCTCCATTCCTGTGAAGGCTGCCACCTGAAACACCTCCACCTGAAAAGCGAGACAAGCTAATATCTGCAGCTGATCAAAGACAGTTTGAGTCAGCAGGAGCAGATTGGGTTTTATCTTCATGGAATGTGAGTGCACCAAGAGGTATTGTGGTAGCCCTGTTCTTAAATCACAGAAACCTGCAGGAAAATATGATGACTAGAAAGGAAGAAAAACCAAGAAATTTGGAACTAAAGACTTATGACTTCCAGTGTCTCCCTATGTGCTCACCAGCCAGTTCAAACAGCTTCCTTTCTTAGTTAAAAACAAACCTAAGGGGTTTGAAACAACATAAAGTAAAATATGGGTTTTTTCCCCCCTGTTTAAGAGAAATAAAGGATTTTTTCCCCTGGTTTTTAATGTGGTTGCTTAATTAAGAATGCCAAGACAGGGTGCTGCACTTTGGCCACAACAACCCCATGCAGAGATACGGGCTGGGATTGGAGTGGCTGGAGAGCAGCCAGACAGAGAGGGATCTGGGGGTGCTGATTGATACCCGCCTGAACATGAGCCAGCAGTGTGCCCAGGTGGCCAAGAGAGCCAGTGGCATCCTGGCCTGCATCAGCAATGGTGTGGTCAGCAGGAGCAGGGAGGTCATTCTGCCCCTGTACTCTGCACTGGTTAGACCACACCTTGAGTGCTGTGTTCAGTTCTGGGCCCCCCAGTTTAGGAGGGACATTGAGATGCTTGAGCGTGTCCAGAGAAGGGCGACGAGGATGGGGAGAGGCCTTGAGCACAGCCCTACGAGGAGAGGCTGAGGGAGCTGGGATTAGTTAGCCTGGAGAAGAGGAGGCTCAGGGGAGACCTTATTGCTGTCTGCAACTACCTGAGGGGTGGTTGTGGCCAGGAGGAGGTTGCTCTCTTCTCTCAGGTGGCCAGCACCAGAACGAGAGGACACAGCCTCAGGCTGTGCCAGGGGAGATTTAGGCTGGAGGTGAGGAGAAAGTTCTTCCCTGAGAGAGTCATTGGACACTGGAATGGGCTGCCCGGGGAGGTGGTGGAGTCGCCGTCCCTGGAGCTGTTCAAGGCAGGATTGGACATGGCACTTGGTGCCATGGTCTGGCCTTGAGCTCTGTGCTAAAGGGTTGGACTTGATGATCTGTGAGGTCTCTTCCAATCCTAATAATACTGTGAGACTGTGATAAACTCACCCTCAGCACAGTGTAGTAGGAAAAGATGTTGTAAGTTTTTATTACACAAGGCAATAAAACCATGTAATGCATCTTGTACTTCCTACTTGGCAAGCACTGCAATAAAAAGGACATGCAGGTGTAAATTATCATCCATCAACTACTAAGTCATATCACCTAAAGAGCAAATGTATTTATATCAGCATTGTAACTGAAAATGTTAAGAGATGAAGTGAATCACAGAATCAGAGAATCAGTCAGGGTTGGAAGGGACCACAAGGATCATTTAGATCCAACACCTCTGCCATGGGCAGGGACACCTCACACTGGATCAGGCTGCCTACAGACTCATCCAGCCTGGCCTTAAACACCTCCAGCCATGGGGCCTCAACCACCTCCCTGGGCAACCCATTCCAGCCTCTCACCACTCTCCTGCTCAACAGCTTCCTCCTCATGTCCAGTCTGACTCTCCCCACCTCCAGCTTTGCTCCATTCCCCCCACTCCTGTCACTCCCTGACAGCCTCAAAAGTCTCTCCCCAGCCTTCTTGTAGGCTCTCTTAAGATACTGAAAGGCCACAATAAGGTCACCTCAGAGCCTTCTCCTCTCCAGGCTGAACAGCCCCAACTCCCTCAGTCTCTTCTCATAGGAGAGGTGCTCCAGCCTTCTGATCATCCTTCTCTGGAAGCATTCCAGGGATTATCATCCACCAACTACTAAGCAATACCACCAAAAGACCAAACATATTTATAGCAGCATTGTAACTGAAAATGTTGAGAGATGAAGTGGATTACTTGTGCAGGAGAATAGTGTATATTCATTTATGAACCACTTTGTTGACATCTCGTTATTTTTGGAGTCACTTCATCTTCTTGTACACTAATCTCTTCTGGGAAACAGACAAAGATAGAGCACTTTGGTCTCACACCATAGAAAAGACTCATTCCAGATATAAATCTGGATATTTCCCCTCTGCTGTGCTCTGCTGAGACCCCACCTGGAGTACTGCATCCAGTTCTGGAGCCTCTATGACAAGAGGGATGTGAAGATGCTGGAGTGTGTCCAGAGAAGGGCCAGGAGGATGCTCAGAGGGCTGCAGCAGCTCTGCTGTGAGCACAGACTAAAAGAGTTGGGGCTGTGCAGGCTGGAGCAGAGGAGGCTCCCAGGGGACCTTCTTGTGGCCTTCCAGGACCTGAAGGGGGCGAAAAGAGAAAAGCTGGGGAGGGACTTTTTAGGCTGTCAGGGAGTGACAGGACTGAGGGGAATGGAGCAAAGCTGGAGGTGGGGAGAGTCAGACTGGACATGAGGAGGAAATTGTTGAGCATGAGAGTGGTGAGAGGCTGGAATGGGTTGCCCAGGGAGGTGGTTGAGGCCCCATGGCTGGAGGTGTTTGAGGCCAGGCTGGATGAGGCTGTGTGCAGCCTGCTCTAGGATAGGGTGTCCCTGAGCATGGCAGGGGAGGTTGGAACTGGATGATCCTTGTGGCCTCTTCCAACCCTGCCTGATTCTACGATTCTATGAAAGATGCCAAAATCAGAATCTCTTTTCTGTCCTAGTTTAGAGCCTTGAATCATAGAATCATAGAATCAACCAGGTTAGAAGAGACCTCCAAGATCATCCAGTCCAACCTATCCCCCAGCCCTGTCCAATCAACTAGACCATGGCCACTCAAGACCAGAAAACATCTTGAATAACATCTCTTTGGCCTGCTGCAGATCCTTTACAGCAACGAGTCAAGGGGTAGAAACCCATCCTAAAGAGTTTGAAGTCAAAGATCTAAAAATGGAGGCAGTCAAGAAGAAAGCAGGCCTGGGAATACAGGAGGAAGGTTCAGAGTGGGTGATGTGGTGACACACACAGAGCTTTCATGAAATGATCTTCCCTGCAAGGACTTCAAATTGCTTCCAGAGAAATAAAGTATATTTAGGAGCGTGGCCCTTGCCCAAATCCATGTGCAATACTTCATCCCTCTGACCTCGTGTAAGCCCAGTCACAGTGCAGAACAGAAGCACTTCAGTGACCTTGGGGCCTGCTGGGTTCTGCCACCAGACTCATGCTTCAAGCACTCAACATCTCCCCCTCTCAAAGATGAGTTCATTATATTTATGAACAGTTCCCCAAAGAGTTTCCAATCACTTCTTTCTTCTGCTGCTTCTTGCTAATTAATTTTAGCTCCCTCATTGTGGAGTCATAAATTCTGTGGCCAGAAGCATCACTACAATCATCTGTGAACTGAGGCCAGCACACAGCTTTACTCAACTTTCCAAAACACAGATTTATGAGACAATGGTATCAGATTCAACAAGGCTAACTGCCAGCTCCTGCCCTTGGATCACAACAGCTCCGTGTCATGCTACAGGCTTGGGGCAGAGTGGCTGCAAAGCTGCTTGGCAGAGAGAGGACCTGGGGGTGTTGCCTGGCAGCCCAGATAGTCAAGAAAGCCAACAGCATCCTGGCCTGTATCAGGAATAGCATTGAATCATAGAATTAGCCAGGTCAGAAGAGACCTCCAAGATCATCCAGTCCAACCTATGGTGGCCAGCAGGACCAAGGAAGGGATTGTCCCTCTCTACCTGGCACTAGTGAGGCCACAGCTTGAACACTGTGTTCAGCTTTGGGGGCACTCACTACATGAAGGACAATGAGGTGCTGGAGCATACCCAAAGAAGGGCAGTGAATCATAGAATCAACCAGGTTGGAAGAGACCTCCAAGATCATCCAGTCCAACCTATCACCCAGCCCTATCCAATCAACCAGACCATGGCACTAAGTGCCTCAGCCAGTCCTTTCTTGAAGACCCCCAGGGACGGTGCCTCCACCACCTCCCTGGGCAGCCCATTCCAATGCCAATCACTCTCTCTGTGAAGAACTTCTTCCTAACATCCAGCCTATACCTACCCTGGCACAACTTGAGACAGTGAAGAGGTGAAAGGTCTAAAGCAGAAGTCTGTAGTGGGTTCAGAAACTTCCTTCCCCAACTCTTGGAATTTACCAGACTAGCTTGGAAGTAAGCTAAAGCTGTGTTTAGAGCAAAGCTCATTTTCCAAGTATATTGTGCTAGTTTGAAGCTTTCTGGGATGTTTTGGTGAGAAGAACTAGATTATAGGCTGTGAAAAGGAAACAGTGGTGATGGCTGCTTCACTCACAGGCTTGCTGAGATGGATAAGAACAAGAACACAAACATGGATAAGAACAAGAACACAAACATAGATAAGAGAGTCTCTTTCTGTCTGGGCTTTGGGCTGCTCTTCTCTCTCTAACCTAACCTGCCATTTGTGTGACTAATCCATCTGCTTCTTAATCCCTCTGGCCAACCCTCCAAGCTGCCTTGAGCATAAGGCAAAGTCTTGGGCAAGGTAGAGGGGTGGGAGGAAGGTGGAAGGGTGATAGAGAGCCCCTCCTGGGGACTCTGGTTTCTGGGAGGGCTGCTGTGTTTCTGTATTATGAGGAGAGGCTGAGGGAGCTGGGGGTGTGCAGCCTGCAGAAGAGGAGGCTCAGGGCAGAGCTCATTGCTGTCTACACCTACCTGAAGGGAGGCTGTAGCCAGGTGGGGTTGGGCTCTTCTGCCAGGCAAGCAGTAACAGAAGAAGAGGACACAGTCTCAGGCTGTGCCAGGGGAGGTCTTGGCTGGATGTTAGGAGGAAGTTGTTGTCAGAGAGAGTGATTGGCATTGGAATGGGCTGCCCAACTGGATGGGGCACTTAGTGCCATGGTCTAACTGACTGGATCGGGCTGGGTGCTAGGTTGGACTTAGACGATCTTGGAGGTCTCTTCCAACCTGGTTGATTCTATGATTCTATGATTTTCTTTTCACAACCAATTATCTAATCTCTCTCATTAGAATATTCCAATTAGCCAGCACTAAGTCTTATGAGGAGCAACTGAAGGAATTGAGGTTGTTTATGTTGGAGAAAAAGGAGTCTAAAGGAAAAGCTCCACAATGACAAAAGTTGATTGTCCTCTTATACTCAGCGCTGGTGAGGCCACACCTCGAGTGTTGTGTTCAGTTTTGGGCACAGCAATACAACAGAGACATGGAGATGCTGGAGCAGGTCCAGAGAAGGGCAACAAATCTGTGGAAGGGCCTGGAGAATAAATCTTATGAGGAGCAACTGAGGGAGCTGGGCATGGTTAGTGTGAAAAAGAGGATGCTGAGGAGAGACCTCATTGCTGCCTACAGCTACCTGAAGGGACATTGTGGAGAGGCTGCTGCTGGTCTCTTTTCACAGGTAATTGGAGACAGAACAAGAAGGAATGGCTTCAAGCTGAGACTCGGGAGGGTTAGATTGGACATTAGGAAAAGATTTTTTATGGAGAGAGTGGTCAGGCACTGGAAAGAGCTGCCCAGGGAGGTGGTGGAGTCACCCACCCTGGATGCATTTAGGGGTGATTTGGATGTGGTGCTTAGGGCTATGGTTTAAGGTGTTTCTTGTGGAGTAGGGTCCTAGGTTGGACTTGGTGAACCTGAGGTGCTTTGCTGACCTGCACATGTCTGTGATTCTGTGACTTGAAAGGAGGTTTTAGCAAGGTCAATGTCAGTGTCTTCTCCCATGCAAGAATCAACAGGGGAAGAGGAAACCTCTTCCAGTGGTGACAGGGGAGGCTTAGTTTTGGATATTTGGAAGCAATTCACTAAAAGGGCTATTAAACACTGGACATGTTGCAACTGCCCACAGAAGTAGTAGAGCCACTATCACTGAACAGATGTAAAAGAGTGATGGGTGTGATGCTGAGGAGCAGGGTTCAGCGGTGATCTGGTAGTGGATAATGGTTGGACCTGATGACCTCAGACGTCTCTTAAAACCAAAATGATGCTATGAAAGAGAAAGCCCTGCTGCTATGCAAGTACTACTCAGTAACAGCCAAAAAACCTGGCATGTTTTGAACAGTGTTTGCATCATAAAGCAAAGCACAGCACCATCTGGGGTGCTATGAAGACAGTGAACTCCACCCCAGCCAGATCCAGTAAAGCAATCAAGATGCATGTTTACTTTATGGTCTTGCTATGCAGACCTGATTCAGCTGTTTTTCACACACTGTGGAAGGCAAGAGTTCCCCTAGACACTGAAAGAAAGGACAACTCTGAAATTAGCTTCTCCTTTCACATGGTGTTTATGAGTTCAGCTCTTGAAAACAAGAAACATACTGCAGTCACTCTGAAATGTGTTCTTTGCTTCTCCTTTTGCTCTCCACAGCGTTTGAGTTCAGCTCTTGAAGACAAGAAACATACCTCAGTCACTCTGAAATGTGTTCTTTGCCTCTCCTGTTGCTCTTCATAGTGTTCGTGTTCAGCTCTTGCAAACAAGAAACATTTCTCAGTCACTCAGAAATCAGTTCTTGCTTCTCCTTTTGCTCTCCATAGTGTTTGAGTTCATCTCTTGAAAGCAAGAAACATTCCCCAGTCACTCTGAAATCAGTTCTTGCTTCTCCTTTTGCCCTCCATAGTGTTTATGAGATCAGTTCTTGAAGACAAGAAACATGTCTCAGTCACTCTGAAATGTGTTCTTTGCTTCTCCTTTTGCTCTCCATAGCATTTGCGAGTTCAGCTCTTGGAAACAAGAAACATACCCCAGTCACTCTGAGATGTGCTCTTTGCTTCTCCTTTTGCTCTTCATAGTGTTTATGTGTTCAGCTCTTGAAGACAAGAAACATTCCTCAGTCACTCAAAAATCAGTTCTTTCTTCTCCTTTTGCTCTCCATAGTGTTTGAGTTCAGCTCTTGAAAGCAAGAAACATTCCTCAGTCATTCTGAAACCAGTTCTTGAGTCTCCTTTTGCTCTCCATAGTGTTTGAGTTCAGTTCTTGAAGACAAGAAACATACTTCAGTCACTCTGAAATCAGTTTTTGCTTCCCCTTTGCCCTCCATAGTGTTTATGAGATCAGTTCTTGAAGACAAGAAACATACCTCAGTCATTCTGAAATGTGTTCTTTGCTTCTCCTTTTGCTCTCCATAGCATTTATGAGTTCAAGTCTTGAAGACAAGAAACATGTCTCAGTCACTCCAAAATCGGTTCTTTCTTCTCCTTTTGCTCTCCATAGTGTTTTGAGTTCAGCTCTTAAAGACAAGAAACTTACTTCAGTCACTCTGAAATTAGTTCTTTGCTTCTCCTTTTGCTCTCCATAGTGTTTACGAGTTCAGATCTTGAAGACAAGAAACACACCTCAGTCATTTCCAGAAAACCTGTGCAGTAACCAGACAAGGGTGATGAAGCTGATGAGGGACTTGGAACACAAACCCTATGTGGAGAGGCTGAGGGAGCTGGGGGTGTGCAGCCTGCAGAAGAGGAGGCTCAGGGCAGAGCTCATTGCTGTCTACAACTACCTGAAGGGAGGCTGTAGCCAGGTGGGGTTGGGCTCTTCTGCCAGGCACCCAGCAACAGAACAAGGGAACAGAGCCTCAAGTTGTGCCAGGGGAGGTATGGGTTGGATGTTAGGAGGAAGTTGTTGTCAGAGAGAGTGATTGGCATTGGAATGGGCTGCCCAGGGAGGTGGTGGAGTCACCATGCCTGGAGATGTTGAAGCCAAGCCTAGATGAGGCACTTAGTGCCATGGTCTGGTTGATTGGCCAGGGCTGGGTGCTAGGTTGGACTGGATAATCTTGGAGGTCTCTTCCAACCTGTTTGATTCTATGATTCTACAATTCAGCCTTCTGCTGACTAGGAACTGCACAGCTTTACTTAAAAGACTTAGAATAGAGGAGAATTATCTGTTTAAATTATGTTTTCCATTTGTTTGCAATCTGTTTGCATTCAGAAATATTACTGAAGTCTGCACTAATGCATCCAGACATGAAAATTACAGCACTGGAGTTAGCATCTCTGTTTGAGTAACAATGCACCTCACAGTGATTGAAACATGGTTAATAATACATGATCCTGAGCTATAAAACATTTAACAGCCCAGAATCAACAGTGATCATATCAACTAAACACCATTCAAACACAATTAATTGGACCAATGTTGTTTTGGGTTTTGGGTTTTTTTTTTGCAGTAGGAAGCAATTCAATTTACTTAATTCAATCACATAAAATCCCTAATCATAACTAAATTTAGACCTCCCTGAAATTAAATTACACCTAAATATGAAGAGTGGAGCAAACAAGAACCAAAAGCACTTACTAAAGCCCATGAAAATAATGCAAAGGTTTGGGTTTATTAATTAATTTTCTCCTTTTTACAGCAATGTGATCAATCACAGAATCAAGCAGGTTGGAAGAGACCTCCAAGATCATCCAGTCCAACCTAGCACCCAGCCCTGGTCAATCAGCCAGACCATGGCACTAAGTGCCTCATTCAGTCTTGACTTAAACACCTCCAGGGATGGTGACTCCACCACCTCCCTGGGCAGCCCATTCCAATGCCAATCACTCTCTCTGACAACAACTTCCTCCTCACATGCAGTCTAGACCTCCCCCAGCACAAGTTGAGCCTGTGTCCCCTTCTTCTGTTGCTACTTGCCTGGCAGAAGAGACCAACCCCACCTGGCTACAGCCTCCCTTCAGGTAGTTGCAGGCAGCAATGAGCTCTGCCCTGAGCCTCCTCTTCTGCAGGCTGCACCCCCCTAGTTCCTTCAGCCTCAGATCATCCAGTCCAACCTCTCTGCCAGAGCAGCATCACCTACAGCAGATCACATAGGAAGATGACCAGGTGGCTTTGGAATATCACCAGAGAGGAAGACTCCACAACCCCCCTGGGCAGCCTTTTCCAGGGTTCTGGCACATTCACAGTGAAAATATTCCTCTTCATGTTTAAATGAAGCTTCCTATGGCTCAGCTGCCACCCAGTGCCCCTTGTCCTGTCTCTGGGCATCACCCAGCAGAGCCTGGCTCCAGCCTCCTGCCACTCCCCCTGCACATATTGATAACCATTGCTGAGGTCACCTCTCAGCCTCCTCTTCTTCAAGCAACACATCCCCAGCTCCCTCAGGCTCTCCTCATAAGAGAAATCTTCCATTCTGTCTTTCATCTTCAGATTCTCCAGTAGTGTCTCCCACTGGCCCATGCTTCTGTTTATCTGCACTACCCTGAAGGGTTTAGTCGTTCAATATCCACTCCCACTTCATTCTTGCTCTTCCTTAGTTTTTGCAGACAGCTGTTGCAACAAAGTGCAGACCTCACACACCTCTTCCTTTGCTATAAGGAGCATCAAGGGAAGAAGTAGGAAAGAAGAAAAAATCCCCTCTGTTTCTGTAGGAGCCACAACTCATCTTGCATCTATTCTTTGCACACTACAGTAACCAGCAAAAGAATATTTCTTGTCAAAGCTTCATACAGGCCTGGGGGTTTGGTTCTCCTCACCCCATTCTCCCTCTTTGCCTTTTCATTTTTATTTTCCCCACCCCCTTCCTTTCAATGCAGTGCAGAACCAAAGTCAAGAAAGGTTAATTCCTACCAAAAAAAAAAAAAGCTTAAGTGCTACCAATCTATTTTCAGATGGAAAACTGTTGGAAGCATTCACACACTGCCACAGCTTTCTTGGCAGAAATGATGAGAGGACCTGGCACTTAGTAAAGGTTAAGGATAGGTCAGCTTCCTTCCTGAAACACAAAGCACTGACCCCAAAGATATGGCAAGTACCTCAGAGCTGATGGACAGCCTGGAGAAAATGACCCTTTTTTGTTATTTCATCTTTCTGTGAACACAAGTGCTGATGGAGTGGCTCCTTCTGGAGGGCACCTCAAGGCACTTGGAAGAGAGGAAGGTTATCAGGAGTTGTCAGCATGGATTTACCAAGGGGAAGCCATGCTTGACTAACCTGCTAGCATTCTATGGTGCCATAACTGAATGGGTAGATGCAGGGAGAGCAGTGGATGTAGTCTACCTTGACCTTAGCAAGGCATTTGGCACTGTATCCCCTGGCATCCTAGTGAGCAAGCTCAGGAAGTGTGGGATGGAAGAGCAGACAGAGAGGTGGATTAGGAACTGGCTACAAGACAGAGTTCAAAGAGTGGTGATCAATGGTGCCAGGTCCAGCTGGAGAGCTGTAACCAGTGGAGTTCCCCAGGGATCAGTGCTGGGGCCAGTCCTGTTCAACATCTTCATCAGTGACACTGATGAGGGGACAGACAGACAGAGTCTACTCAGTGAGTTTGCTGCTGACACCAAGCTGGGAGGCTTGGCTGATAGAGTTGAAGGCTGTGAGGCCATCCAGAGAGCCCTGGACAGACAGAGCTGGGCACAGAGGAACCAAATGAGGTTCAGCAAGGACAAGTGCAGAGTGCTGCACCTGGGGAGGGATAACAAACTGCAGCAGGACAGGCTGGGAGGTGACTGCTGGAGAGCAGCCCTGTGGAGAGGCACCTGGGAGTGCTGGGGGAGAACATTCATGGCACAGCAATATGCCCTGGTGGCTAAGAGGGCCAATAGGATCCTGAGAATGTGTCCAGCAGATCAAGGGAGGTTGTCCTTCTGCTCTGCTTTGCCCTGGTGAGACCTCATCTTGATTATTGTGTTCTGTTTTGGGCTCCCCAGTTTAAAAGAGACAGGGATCTGCTGGAGAGGGTCCAGCAGGGGGCTAGCAGGATGATGAAGGGACAGGGATCTGCTGGAGAAGGTCCAGCAGGGGGCTAGCAGGATGATGAGGGACAGGGATCTGCTGGAGAGGGTCCAGCAGGGGGCTAGCAGGATGATGAGGGGACTGGAGCACTGCCTGACGAGGAGAGGCTGAGGGACCTGGGGCTGTTCAGTCTGGAGAAGAGAAGACTGAGAAGGGATTTAATAAATATTTATAAGTATCTGAGGGCTGGAGGGCAGGGGGGGGACAGGTTCTGCTCACTGCTTCCTGGGATAGGACAAGGAACAACAGGTGTAAGCTGCAGGACAGGAGGTTGCACCTCAACACAAGGGGGAACTTCTTCACTGTAGAAGACTGTAGAAAATTCTTTGCTCTGCTTTACAGAGCACTGGAACAAGTTCCCCAGAGAGGTTGTGGAATCTCCTTCTCTGGAGCCTTTCAAGGCCTGTCTGGATGTGTTCTTGTATGATCTGTGCTGGATTGTATGGCAGGGCCAGGGTGCAGTCAATGATCTCCTTGAGTCCCTTCCAACCCCTAACATCCTGTGATCCTGTGAAGTACTTTGCATTCATAAGATTTCCATTACAAAACTTGGAGGTTTTTGAGGCCAAACATGTCCTCTGGAGAGCGTGACACAAGATTTGAGCAGCCACACTGACTGACTGCTGCTCACTTATCAATTTTCACCTATACTAAGACCAATAACTAAGATCCTTAAAGGCAGCAGTTAAAAGGCTGTGCTCAAAACTCTTTCTTGCAGGTACAAGCACCAATTACCTATTTTGTCAGCAGCTGTTAGTTTCAGTGGCACACAAAAAAAAAGCAAACCCACATTTAAAATTGGAACAAAAAAATGATCCTTTAAATGAAAATCTGTTCTAGATTTCTTTTTTTTCTGATTCCATTCCCACAGGACAAACTAAAGCTCCAAAGTTGAGATTTAGAGGACCTAGATGATCCCTGTGATCCCTACCAACCCTGACTGATTCTGTGATTCTATTCTATGATTCTCTTCTCACAGGTAAATAGTGACAGAATAAGAGGCAATGGCCTCAAGCTGCCACTGAATAGGTTTAGGCTAGACATTAAAAACATTTTTTTCCCCAGCAAGAGTAGACAGGCATTGGAATGAGCTTCCCAGGGAGGTGGTGGAGTCACCATCCCTGGAGGTGTTCAAGAAAAGCCTGGATGAGGCATTTAGTGCCATGCTCTAGTTGACTGGACAGGGATGGATTAGGTTGGACTGGATGATCTTGGAGGTCTCTTTCCAACATGGTTGATTCTATGTTCAAGAAAAGCCTGGATGAGGCACTTAGTGCCATGGACTGGTTGACTGGCTAGGGCTGGGTGCTAGGTTGGACTGGATGATCTTGGAGGTCTCTTCCAACCTGCTTGATTCTATGATTCTACATTCTACATTCTGTTTAGCCTGGAGAAGAGGAGGCTCAGGGGTGATCTTATTACTGTCTACAACTACCTGAAGGGACATTGTAGCCAGGTGGGGGGTGGCCTCTTCTCCCAGGTAACCAGCAATAGAACAAGGGGACACAGTCTCAAGTTGTGCCAGGGTAGGTATGGGCTGGATATTAGGAAGAAGTTCTTCACAGAGAGTGATTGGCATTGGAATGGGCTGCCCAGGGAGGTGGTGGAGGCACCGTCCCTGGGGGTCTTCAAGAAAAGACTGGATGAGGCACTTAGTGCCATGGTTTGGTTGACTGGCTAGGGCTGGGTGCTAGGTTGGCCTGGATGATCTTGGAGGTCTCTTCCAACCTGCTTGATTCTATGATTCTATGATTCTACATTCTTAGAATCCTGGACATGTTGAAAGGTTATTTGGATGTGAACCTTGTAGAGTAAGGTTAGTGGTTGGACTTGATGATCCTGATGGTCTTTTCCAACCAGAATGTTTCTGCGGTTCTGTGAAGCATGAGATACCTCCCTCTATGATTCTATGATCTTCTGTGTCATCTTGATGGGATTTTGTTGATACAATCTGATTGCCCATTAAAAAAAACAAACCAAGAGATTCCAGCCCTAAAAGAAACTTTCAGAAACTCCATTTCATTGACTTAAGGGCAACAAAGCTGGGGAGGGGCCTGGAACACAAACCCTAGGAGGAGAGGCTGAGGGAGCTGGGGGTGTGCAGCCTGCAGCAGAGGAGGCTCAGGGCAGAGCTCATTGCTGTCTACAACTCCCTGAAGAGACATTGTAGCCAGATGAGGGGTGGCCTCTTCTCCCAGGCAACCAGCAACAGAAGAAGGGGACACAGTCTCAAGTTGTGCCAGGGCAGGTCTAGGCTGGATGTTAGGAGGGAGTTGTTGGCAGAGAGAGTGATTGGCTTTGGAATGGGCTGCCCAGGGAGGTGGTGGAGTCACTGTCCCTTGAGGTCTTCAAGAAAGGACTGGATTAGGCACTTAGTGCCATGGTCTAGCTGACTGGATAGGGCTGGGGGATAGGTTGGACTGGATGATCTTGGAGGTCTCTTCCAACCTGGTCGATTCTATGATCTATGATCTATGATCTAAAGCTATCAAGAAAAGAAAGAAATGCCAAAGTGGGCAAACCAGTTGTATCCTAAGCTAGATGATAAATTCCAGTCTGAACAAACATACCATTGGTACTGCCTCCTACATTATTTAGCTGCTTTAACAAATGTAAATTAAGTACTTGAAGTCAGCAAAATTAACTGTAATAGATGAGGCTTACAAATGAGTGGTTCTGTACAGCTGCCATTTGC
Source organism: Pogoniulus pusillus (assembly GCF_015220805.1). Lineage (NCBI taxonomy): Eukaryota > Metazoa > Chordata > Aves > Piciformes > Lybiidae > Pogoniulus > Pogoniulus pusillus. The sequence continues at coordinate 36,662,483 of NC_087272.1, forward strand.
TCAATAGTACAAAAGTGCTCTTAATTTGATTTAACACATCTGTGAAGTGACTTCATTCTATAGATATATTATCAGAATTTGCTTTTTTTTTTTTTTCCTGCTTACAGGAGGAGGAGGGGGGAAGAAAGGGCCAATTTAACTTGGAAATTGTCCTTTATTAGGCTGTTATATAAACCCCTTCTGCGGCGCTATGTGCTGCCAGCAGCAGCAGAGCCAGTCGAGGGGGTTCTGTGGTAATTAGGGATAAACTAATAGATGCCAGTGACAAATCACTGAGGTGTTTGGTTTATTTTGTAGCCCCCCCTCCCCCCTTCCCCCAAGTGTACCTCTGGTTATTCTGTTACTGCAGAGTTGGAAGATGGAGGCAGGTGCATATGCTTGCATGATTTATTCATCAGATTAAAACAGAGAGAGCCCCCCCAAGGAGTGCTTGCTTGTTTCAGTGATTGAGCACTCTTCTGTTAGTTTGGGGGTAAGCTCTCCATCCATTTCACAGGCAATGCAATCATTTATGATCACTTCTCCTGCTGCAATACTTTTGTTTCTCTCCTGATGCATTGTACATTGCACCTGATGCATTGTGCCATTGGAATGGGCTGCCCAGGGAGGTGGTGGAGTCACCATCCCTGGGGGTGTTCAAGAAAAGACTGGATGAGGCACTTAGTGCCATGGTCTGGTTGACTGGAGAGGGCTGGGTGCTAGGTTGGGCTGGTTGCTAGGTTGGACTGGATGATCTTGGAGGTCTCTTCCAACCTGCTTGATTCTATGATTCTATGATTCCATACAGTGTTAACTCTCCTGACAGGAGTGATCTTGAACCTGAACTCAAGTGGTCTTCACCCGTCCCTAGGGGTGACCACTACCAGGTGATGGTGATTATCCCACTCCCCCTTCCTGTCTAAGATCCATAAAAGCAGGGGGACTTCCTGTTCCTCTCTCTCTCTCCCCCTCCTTCCTGTTCATCAGAAATCACCATTCATGTTTCCTGCTGCTTAGTGTTTCACCACGTGGTCATCACCACCCACGAGGTGGACAAAACCCATTGCCATCAAATCTGATTGTGTATTTACATGTTTTGTATCTTGTTTTCCCTTCCCTATACCTTTGTGTGAGATGGTTTGGGTGTTACCACCCCCTTCACGCTCTGGAAGTCACCCAGACTAGACTCAGCCACCTCTGGAAATTGAATGCAGCTTATATTTACAGCTTAGCTCAATATACAAGCAGATATTTACAGTCTATACAGCTACAGACAGAAATAGACAAGGTAAAAGGTCATACAGAAACACAGCAGCCCTCCCAGAAACCTGAGTCCCCAGGAGGGGCTCCCAACTGCCCTTCCACCTTCTCCCACCCCTCTCAACCTTACCCTAGTCTCAAGGAAGAATGGAGGTTCAGCCAGAGGGTTAGGAAGCAAAGTGGATTAATCAGAGAGACAGCAGAGAGGCTAGAGAGAGATGCAGCTCAGGCAATGCCCCAAGAAGAAGAAGAAGCATGAAACCCTTATCTATGTTTGGATTCTTGTTCTTATACTTCTCAGCAAGCCTATGAGTGAGGTAGACATCATCCTGTTTCCCTTTCACAGCCTGTGATCTAATCCTTCTCACCAAAACATTCTACCTAGCTTCAAACTAGCACACTTCTCTGCCTCATATACCTTTTATTTGTTGTTAAACTCTTCTACTAACTTTCAAATCACAGTGAGATTATTTGTTTGGGTCTGCATACCTCTCCTCTCTCTACATCTAATTCCTTTTCTTTTGGGAAAGAGGGGATAAGAGGGAAGGGCTTCCTATAAATTGTTACTGGTTCTATCAACTATGGTTGAGTCTCTGGGAAATTTAAATTAGAGCCTACACATAGAAGCAGAAAGAATTGCACTGGCTTCAATGAGGTTCATGTAAAACATTCTTAGCCCTACTGTACTATGGTCAATATTGTTCTAGCTACAGAGCATCTTTCCAATCTTAAGGAGAGATTAGTTCTAGCTGAAGAGATTATTTAAAAGAAAAAAAAAGTAAATAGAATCATAGAATCAGGCAGGGTTGGAAGGGATCACAAGGATCATCTAGTTCCAAACCCCTGCCATGCCCAGGGACACCCTATCCTAGAGCAGGCTGCACACAGCCTCAGCCAGCCTGGCCTCAAACACCTCCAGCCATGGGGCCTCAACCACCTCCCTGGGCAACCCATTCCAGCCTCTCACCACTCTCCTGCTCAACAACTTCCTCCTCACCTCCAGCCTGAATCTCCAGCTTTGTTCCATTCCCCCTTGTCCTGTCACTACCTGATATAGTGAATAAATGAAGGAATAAATAAAGGTTACCTTTGTATATTATCCATGAAATTGTGACCTTGATGCCACGAAGGACACAAGATGTGAAAGCAAATTATTGATGCTACTAACAAACTGCAACAAGTCACAATGTTTATCATAAACCTGTAGCAAGTGTAGTGTTTACCTGAGGAATAAAATTCTTCAGAGCATATTCACAGAGATTCTTCAGTTCAACACAGTTAGGTTGATCTGACTTCACGGAACCACAGAGATAACCACGTTAGAAAAGACAAGATCATCGACTCCAACCTGTCACCTAACACCTTCTAATTAACTCAACAACGGCACTAAGTGCCTCATCTCTTCTCCTTTTAAACACCTCCAGGGATGCTGACTCCACCACCCTCCAGGGATGCTGACTCCACCACCTCCCTGGGCAGCCCATTCCAATGCCAATCACTCTTGCTTCCTAACATCCAGCCTAGACCTCCCCTGCACAACTTGAGGCTGTGTCCCCTTGTTCTGTTCCTGGTTGCCTGGCAGAAGAGCCCAACCTCACCTGGCTACAGCCTCCCTTCAGGTAGCTGTAGACAGCAATGAGATCTACCCCAAGCCTCCTCTTCTGCAGGCTGCACACCCCCAGCTCCCTCAGCCTCTCCTCACAGGTCTGTGCTTCAGGCCCCATACCAGTCTTGCTGCCCTTCTCTGGACACCTTCCAGCACCTCAATATATTTTTTCAATGGAGGGACCCAGAATTGGACACAGCACTCAAGGTGTGGCCTGACCAGTGCAGAGTACAGGGGCAGAAGAACCTCCCTTGTCCTGCTGCCCACACTGCTCCTGAGCCAGCCCAGGATGCCATTGGCTCTTTTGGCCACCTGGGCACACTGCTGCCTCATCTTCAGCTACTATCTAGCAGTACCCCCAGGTCCCTTTCTGCCTGGCTGCTCTCCAGACACTGCCCCTAGCCTGTAGCACTGTATAGGTTTATTGTGGCCAAAATGCAGAACCTGTGTGCCTCTGGTGGGGTGTTGGAACTAGATGATCTTCGAGGTCCCTTCCAACCTCAACCATTCTGTGGTTCTAAAATCCATACTGTGCTCATTAGCTCTTTTAAGTAGATAATGAAAAGCTCAGAAAAGAAGTTCAAGAACTCTGTGCCACTTAACTTCTGTCACCACAGTGACGCAGTTGATCCATGACGCTGGGCACTTTTAGTACCTGTCTACACAGACAGCAAATCCATTTCTCCAGCTGCAGAATATTCTGAGTAGGTCTCACAATACCTTTTCCAATAAGCTATTTGTCATTCCATGCAGTAATTCATTGATCATATGGCAAGAGAGAGAAAGGAAAAGCATGGCAAGAAAAATCAGTGGCCATTTCACTCATCTGACCAGAGGTTGGCTTAGGTTTGAGACCCTATGTCTACTACAATATAGATATTCATATAGAGTATAGGCTCTGGGATTACTATTATTACTATTATTACTACTACTACTATTATTATTATTACTACTGTTATTATTGCTATTGCCATGGTCTAATTGATTGGATAGGGCTGAGTGCTGTGTCCAGTTCTGGCCTCCTCAATTCAAGAGAGATATTGAGATGCTGGAAGGTGTCCAGAGAGGGGCAGCAAGGCTGGGGAGAGGCCTGGAGCACAGCCCTGTGAGGAGAGGCTGAAGGAGCTGGGGGTGTGCAGCCTGCAGCAGAGGAGGCTCAGGGCAGAGCTCATTGCTGCCTACAGCTGCCTGAAGGGAGGCTGTAGCCAGGTGGGGTTGGTCTCTTCTGCCAGGCACCCAGCAACAGAAGAAGGGGACACAGTCTGAAGCTGTGCCAGGGGAGGTCTAGGTTGGATGTTAGGAGGAAGCTCAGGTTGGATGTTAGGAGGAAGTTGTTGTCAGAGAGAGTGATTGGCATTGGATTGGGCTGCCCAGGGAGGTGCTGGAGTCACTGTTTCTAAAGGCATTCAAACAAAGCCTGGCTGAGGCACTTAGTGCTATGGTCTGGTTGATTGGATAGGGCTGGGTGCTAGGTTGGACTGGATGATCTTGGAGGTCTCTTCCAACCTGGTTGATTCTATGATTCTTAATGTTGCTTGAACATTTTCTGCACATGATGAATAAGACTCTTTTATAGCCTAGAAACAGTGATGATTCTATTTTGTAGACTCTGCACTGAATCTATAATTCTCATTAGACATACAAGCTCCAGCAGAGTATTTCAAGTAATGAAGAATAACCAGAGCCATGCTACATTAAGAGGCTCATTTTTCCATGAAGCAATAAAGCATATAACATTTATATCAGTGACTCTCTGAAACTGCTTGCAGTAGACATCACAGCAGTCACAGCCATTCATCTTCTGCATGACAGTGATGGGTGCTGCCCAGAGCTCTAAGTAACAGGAACATCAAAAAGCACTCAGTCTCTTAAAAACTGGTCAGAAATCATGCAACAGGATCCTGGAATAATCAATCATTCACATGTAGGTGTTGGGTTTTTTTCCCCCCCTGCATTCTGAAGGAAGTTATTGAGAGAGCATGAAGTATATTTGCTTTGATGCAGAAATCTTATAGCACCAATCAGATAATCAAAGGCAGCTGAAGAGCTCTGCCAATGCCAGAATGTTTGCCCAAGCTAAAATCTCAATTATTCTAAGACTGGTTTTAAAGCTTATGCTGTTTTGTACATTAGACTCTTTACATCCACATGTGGCTGTTTGGGTCTGACCTGCCCCCACCCCTCCCCTTATGAAATCACCCAGACCAGACTCAGTCAAGTTGGAAGTTAAGGAAAAGAAGCTATGATTACTGCTCAGCACAATATGCAAGCAGGCAATTACAACCTATACAGCTATAGACAGAAATAGAATCATAGAATCATAGAATCAACCAGGTTGGAAGAGACCTCCAAGCTCATCCAGTCCAACCTAGCACCCAGCCCTATCCAATCAACTAGACCATGGCACTAAGTGCCTCATCCAGGCTTTTCTTGAAGACCCCCAGGGATGGTGCCTCCACCACCTCCCTGGGCAGCCCATTCCAATGGAAAATCACTCCTTCTGTGAAGAACTTCTTCCTAACATCCAGCCTATACCTACCCTGGTACAACTTGAGACTGTGTCCCCTTGTTCTGTTGCTGGTTACCTGGGAGAAGAGGCCACCCCCCACCTGGTTACAATGTCCCTTCAGGTAGTTGTAGACAGTAATAAGATCACCCCTGAGCCTCCTCTTCTCCAGGCTAAACAGGCCCAGCTCCCTCAGCCTCTCCTCATAGGATTTGTGCTCCAGGCCCCTCACCAGCTTTGTAAATAGATAAGGTAAAAGTAGTACAGAAACACAACAGCCCTCCCAGAAATCAGAGTCCTCAGGGGGAGCTCCCAACCACCCTTCCACCTCCTTTCCACCCCTCTACCTTATCCCAGACTGCCTTACGTGCAAGATGAGTTTGGAGGATCAGCCAGGGGGGTTAGAAAGCAGAAGGGTTAGTTACACAGACAGCAAGTTAGGGAGAAAAGTGCAGGCATCAGCTGCAATAGAGACCCACTGCCACTGTGTTATCTATGCTTATGTTCTTGTTCTTGCACATCTCAGCAAGCCTGTGAGTGAAGCAGACATCACCACTGTTTCCTTTTCACAGCCTAGCATCTAATCCTTCTCAACAAGATACTCCAGCTAGCCTCAAACTAGCACACCACATCTGCTAACTGATGTGCAGCTTATAACTACTCTGTCAGGTCAGTTTACTGCAAGGTTTTAGACAGCAAACAGATCATAGAATGGTTTAAGTTGGAAGGGACCTTAAAGATCATTTACTCCAAGCTCCCTGCCATGGGCAGGGATACATCCTAGCTAGACTTGGCTGCTCAAGGCCTCATTCAACCTAGCCTTGAACACCCCCAGTCCCCTCACACTTTGGAAATCACCCAGACTAGATTCAGCCTCCTCTGGAAATTGAATGAAGCTTATATTTAGAGCTAGCACAATATACAAGCAGATATTTGCAGTATAGACAGCTCTAGACAGAAATAGACAAGCTAAAAGGTAATACAGAAACACAGCAGCCCCCCCCCAGAAACCTGAATCCCCAGGAGGAGCTCCCAACCACCCTTCTACCTCCTCCCACTCCCCTACCTTACCCCAGATGTTGCCTTGTGCCCCAAGAAAGAATGGAGGGTCAGCCAGGGGGTTGGGAAGCAGTTGAATTAATCAGAGAGATGGCAGCTGAGGTTAGAGAGAAAAAAATGCAGCCCAGAGCTCAATCAGTGTCCAAAGTTGAATAACTTATCTATGTTTATACTCCTGTTCTTATCCATCTCAGCAAGCCTATGAGGGAAGCAGGCATCCCCATTGTTTCCCTTTCACAACCTGTGATCTAATCCTTCTCACCAAAACATTCCAGCTAGCTTCAAACTAGCACACAGCCACAGCCTCCCTGGACAGCCTATTCCACAGTCTCACCAGCCTCATACTGAATAACCTCATCCTAAGATCCAATCCAAACCTACTCACTCTCAGCCTCAAAGCAACCTCAAACCTGTCTCTAGACACTCATGGAAAGTCACCTTCCTGCCTTACTCTAGGTATTGAAAGGCAGTTCTAAGGTCCCCCTAGAGAGTTTTTCTTCTCCAGGCTGAACCACCTCAGTTCCCTCAACCTATCCTCATAGCAGAGGTGTTCCAGCTCACAGATCATCCTTATGGCCCTGCTCTGGTCTTACTCCAGCAGTGCTGTGTCCATGTTATCATAGCAGCCCCAGAACTAGACACAATATTTGAGATGGGCTCTCACAAGAGCAGAGTAAAGCAGAGGAATCACAGCCTCAAGTTGTGCCAGGGGAGGTCTTGATCGACCTCCACCTGTCTACAGCCTCCTCACAGGTAGTTGTAGACAGCAGTGAGATCACCCTGAGCCTCATACTGAATAACTTCTTCCTAAGATCCAATCTAAACTTGCTCACTCTCAGCCTCAAAGCAACTTCAGACCTGTTTCTGGACACTCATGGAAAGTTCCCTTACTGCCTTACTGTAGGTATTGAAAGGCAATTCTAAGGTCCCCCTCGAGAGTTTTTTCTTCTCCAGGCTGAACCACCTCAGTTCCCTCAACCTATCCTCATAGCAGAGGTGTTCCAGCTCACAGATCATCCTTATGGCCCTCCTCTGGTCTTACTCCAGCAGTGCTGTGTCCATGTTATCATAGCAGCCCCAGAACTAGACACAATATTTGAGATGGGCTCTCACAAGAGCAGAGTAAAGCAGAGGAATCACAGCCTCAAGTTGTGCCAGGGGAGGTCTAGATCGACCTCCACCTGTCTACAGCCTCCTCACAGGTAGTTGTAGACAGCAATGAGATCACCCTGAGCCTCATACTGAATAACTTCTTCCTAAGATCCAATCTAAACTTACTCACTCTCAGCCTCAAAGCAACCTCAGACCTCTTTCTGGACACTCATGGAATGTTCCCTTACTGCCTTACTCTAGGTATTGAAAGGCAGTTCTAAGGTCCCCCTCGAGAGTTTTTTCTTCTCCAGGCTGAATCACCTCAGTTCCCTCAACCTGTCCTCATAGCAGAGGTGTTCCAGCTCACAGATCATCCTTATGGCCCTGCTCTGGTCTTACTCCAACAGTTCTGTGTCCATGTTATCATAGCAGCCCCAGAACTAGACACAATATTTGAGATGGGCTCTCACAAGAGCAAAGCAGAGGAGTCATGGTCTCAAGTTGTGCCAGGGGAGGTCTAGATCGACCTCCACCTGTCTACAGCCTCCTCTCAGGTAGCTGTAGACAGCAATGAGATCACCCTGAGCCTCCTCTTCTCCAGGCTAAACACCCTCAGCTCCCTCAGACTCAAGAATAGTTGAGTGCTGCACTTTGGCCACAACAACCCCATGCAGAGATACAGGCTGGGGTCGGAGTGGCTGGAGAGCAGCCAGACAGAGAGGGATCTGGGGGTGCTGATTGATACCCACCTGAACATGAGCCAGCAGTGTGCCCAGGTGGCCAAGAGAGCCAGTGGCATCCTGGCCTGCATCAGCAATGGTGTGGTCAGCAGGAGCAGGGAGGTCATTCTGCCCCTGTACTCTGCACTGGTTAGACCTCACCTTGAGTGCTGTGTTCAGTTCTGGGCCCCCCAGTTTAGGAGGGACATTGAGATGCTTGAGCGTGTCCAGAGAAGGGCAACGAGGCTGGGGAGAGGCCTTGAGCACAGCCCTACGAGGAGAGGCTGAGGGAGCTGGGATTGGTTAGCCTGGAGAAGAGGAGGCTCAGGGGTGACCTTATTGCTGTCTACAACTACCTGAGGGGAGGTTGTGGCCAGGAGGAGGTTGCTCTCTTCTCTCAGGTGGCCAGCACCAGAACGAGAGGACACAGCCTCAGGCTGTGCCAGGGGAGATTTAGGCTGGAGGTGAGGAGAAAGTTCTTCCCTGAGAGAGTCATTGGACACTGGAATGGGCTGCCCGGGGAGGTGGTGGAGTCGCCGTCCCTGGAGCTGTTCAAGGCAGGGTTGGACGTGGCACTTGGTGCCATGGTCTGGCCTTGAGCTCTGTGCTAAAGGGTTGGACTTGATGATCTGTGAGGTCTCTCCCAACCTTAGTGATACTGTGAGACTGTGATACTGTGAGTTAGATGATTGCTACACCAAAGCAGATCCCCAGAACTGCTCTTGTACCACAGGTGAGGGCCAAACATTCCCCTGTGACGTTTTTCACTGGGCACATGACAGCTGCCTCCATGCTCAGTGAAAGATTAAGAGTATTGATGTCTTTGAAGTCTCTGTGCCACATATGCTGTGGCAGTTGGCAGGTTTCCTAACTGCCTTGGACAAGAGCAGACTTATTTAGCAAACATGTCAAATTTTCACAGCTTTCACCCTTTGGATGTTCCAGCAGAGCTTTGCCAAATACTTCTGCTGTTTCTGTAGTGTTCTTTGCTTCAATAGAGCACAAAGTTATTCTCCCACATGCACTGCTGAATAGCAGCCCAAGGTGATGCCATCCTTTGGAGAGCATGAACGTGTTGCAAGGCTGGTAACAGCTCCCAGAGACCATCTGGCATCAGCTCGGCTGCTCTGTTGCCCTTGGGGGCAGCTATCTCAGTTAATTACCTTGTATCCTCTGTAGTCAACCAAAAATCACTCTCAGCTTTAGCAGCCACTATCTCATCCTTCATTTTCATCTGATTTTGGGTAGGTTCTGAGGGAGCTGGGGTTGGTCAGTCTGGAGAAGAGGAGGCTGAGGGGAGCACTCGTTGCTCTCTGTGACTAACTGAAGAGATCACAGAATCACAGGATGTCAGGGGTTGGAAGGGACCCGAAAAGATCATTTATTCCAACCCCCCTGCCAAAACAGGACCATACACTCTAGCTCAGGTCACAAAGAAACACATCCAGATATGCCTTGAAAGACTTCAGAGAAGAAGACTCCACAACCTCACCAGGGACCCTTACAGGAAAGAAGATCCCCCTTATGTTGAGCTGGAACCTCCTGTGCTGCAGCTTCCATCCATTGCCCCTTGTCCTATCCCAGGGAGCAGTGAGCAGAGCCTGTCCCCCCTCTCCTGACCCCCAGACCTCAGATGTTTATAAACATTTATTAGATCCCCTCTCAGTCTTCTCTTCTCCAGACTGAACAGCCTCAGCTCCCTCAGCCTCTCCTCACAGGGCTGTGCTCCAGGCCCCTCCCCAGCCTTGCTGCCCTTCTCTGGATGCCTTCCAGCACCTCAACATCTCTCTTGAATTGAGGAGCTTAGAACTGGACACAGCACTCAAGGTGTGGCCTGAGCAGTGCTGAGTACAGGGGCAGAATAACCTACATTGTCCTGCTGCCCACACTGCTCCTGAGCCAGCCCAGGATGCCATTGTCTCTGCTGCCCACCTGGGCACACTACTGCCTCATCTTCAGCTACTCTCTCCCAGCACCCCCAGGTCCCTTTCTTCCTGGCTGCTCTCAGCCACTGTCCCCAGCCTGTAGTGCTGCTTGGGCTAGGGACCTCCTTTGCACCAAAGCTCCTCACGGACTCTGCCAGCCTGCCAGGCACAACTTGAAATACAGGAATTCCTCAAGAGAATAGCACAGGACTGTTTTTACCAGCTGAACTGTGATTTTAGAGAGGGTTGCTACACATGTTTCATTGTGTTCCTAAGTTTATAGATCTGTACATTGGAAAATAACAGGTCTGGCAAAAACTGAAAGACTATCATGAACCAAGGTATTTGCTTGTACTTCAAATTGTGTACTTGTAATTCCAGCCTTTCTCTCTGATAGGGGAGAAAAAAAGGACCAACCTATAAGCAAACAAAAGAGACCAAAACCCCAAGCAAACTCACAGGGGGATGTCTGTAGATTGAGACTGCTCTGCTGAACAGATGGCTGTCACTTATGTCCAAGTGCTAAACTACACAAGGTGGTAGCTATTCAGAGGGTCTGTGCTGATGACACAGGCTCACAGGATATCAGGGGTTGAAAGGAACCCAAGGAGATCACTGAGTCCAACCCCCCTGCCAGAGCAGGACCACACAATCTAGCTCAGATCACAGAGGAACACATCCAGACAGGCCTTGAAAGGCTCCAGAGAAGGAGGCTCCACAACCTCTCTGGGGAGCCTGTTCCAGTGCTCTGGGACCCTTACAGGAAAGAAGTTCCCTCTTGTGTTGAGCTGGAACCTCCTGTGCTGCAGCTTCCATCCATTGCTGCTTGTCCTATCCCAGGGAGCAGTGAGCAGAGCCTGTCCCCCTGCTCCTGACCCCCAGCCCTCAGATGTTTATGAACAGTTATTAAATCCTCTCTCAATCTTCTCTTCTCCAGACTAAACAGCCCCAGGTCCTTCAGCCTCTCCTCATCAGACAGTGCTCCAGTCTCCTCATCATCCTTGTAGCCCTCCCCTGGTCCCTCTCCAGCAGATCCCTGTCCCTCTTAAACTGGGGAGCCCAAAACAGGACACAGAATTCAGGATGGGGTCTCACCAGGGCAGAGTAGAGGAGGAGGAGAACCTCCCTTGATCTGCTGGCCACACTCTTCTTAATACATCCCAGGATCCTATTGGCCCTCTTAGCCACCAGGGCACATTGCTGTGCCATGAATGCTCTCCCCCAGCACTCCCAGGTCCCTCTCCACAGGATGCTCTCCAGCAGTCACCTCCCAGCCTGTCCTGCTGCAGTTTCTTATTCCTCCCCAGGTGCAGGACTCTGCACTTGTCCTTGCTGAACCTCATTTGGTTCCTCTGTGCCCAGAGGAACCTGAAAACATCCAGTGGATTCCAGTGAAGTAAGACTTGGATCCTCATGATAGAACTACTCTGATGTTTTTAAAGAGTCAGTGGCCGAAGGAGAAAGGAGGAATAACATCTTAAGGTTCAGCTACCATAGATTTATATGACTCCTTGGGTCCTGGGCTAGCTACTGCTGCTTCAGTTAGTTTGAAGTGGATCATCTGATTGACTTCCATGCCAAAACACTGAATTGCATGAAAATAGTAATAAGAGTTAAGAATACCTTGAATTATCTGTCAGTTGACTCATAGAATCATGGAATGATAGAGTGTCAGGGGTTGCAAGGGACTTCCAAAGATCATCTTTGGAGGCAATTTGTGGTGCTCCTACCATTTGAGTTGTCCATAAACAGATTTTTACTGCACTGCTTTTTCTCCTCACTCTTTTAAGCATATTTGCTGCAGTAGCTTAATCAAAATCCCATTCACCATTGCTCTCCATGAAAGTATCAATTTCCAGCCCCTAACTGAGGAGTACTTACAGCAGAATTAAAAGCATCAGACTACCACTAGTCTGCTCTGCTTCAAATCAAGTCAAAATCTGAATTGTCATGTCTCTAAGTAAATGCATAGGTGAAAACCATACCAACTCTAGACTCTGCTGCTGGAAATTTCTGAGCTACAGCACTCTATATGGAAAAAAAGAGTTTCATAGATACTGAACTGTGATTTCTAAACCATTCTGTTTGTTGTTTACTATTTCCTTAATTTCTCCCAACCTTCTGTCTCAGGCTTAACAGCTGCCCTTGAGCACTCATGTCTCTATTGTTTACTTCAAACGATTCTTCACTGCATAGAAGAGCCATATGGAACTCTCTCTGTTGGTGCTGTTGTTGTTGTTGGTTTGGTTACTATTCAAAAGAAAATCACCAGTTCTTCCACTCCTGGATTGTAGAAACCATTCTGCATGACAGGCTGAGGGAGCTGGGGTGGTTCATCCTGGAGAAGAGAGGCTGGGGAGACCAAACAGCAGCCTGCCAGTACCCAAAGGGGGCTAGGAGAAGGACGGAGAGAGACTGTGGTGACAGAATGAGGGGCAGTGGCTTCCAACTAGAGCAGAGCAGATGTAGATTGGATGTTAGGAACAAGTTCTGCACCCTGGAATGGGTTCTTCAGGGAGGTGGTTGAGGCCCCATCCTTGCAGGTATCACAGTATCACAGTATCATCAGGGTTGGAAGAGACCTCACAGATCATCAAGTCCAACCCTTTAGCACAGAGCTCAAGGCCAGACCATGGCACCAAGTGCCACGTCCAATCCTGCCTTGAACAGCTCCAGGGACGGCGACTCCACCACCTCCCTGGGCAGCCCATTCCAGTGTCCAATGACTCTCTCAGTGAAGAACTTTCTCCTCACCTCCAGCCTAAATTTCCCCTGGCACAGCCTGAGGCTGTGTCCTCTCGTTCTGGTGCTGGCCACCTGAGAGAAGAGAGCAACCTCCTCCTGGCCACAACCACCCTTCAGGTAGGTCTTTAAGGCCAGGCTGGATGAGGCTCTGGGCAGCCTGATCTAGAGTAGACTGTCCCTGCCCATGAAAGGGTGGTTGGGACTAGATGATGCTTGTGGTCCCTTCCAACCCTGACTGATTCTATGATTCTACCATGAGGGTGGTGGAACACTGGAACAGGTTGCCCAGGGAGCTGCTTGAGCCCAAATCAATTGAGGAAGTTGTTGCCAGAGAGAGTGACTGGCATTGGAATGGGCTGCCCAGGGAGGTGATGGAGTCTCCATCCCTGGAGGTGTTCAAGCAAAGCCTGGATGAGGCACTTAGTGTCATGGCCTAGATGAATGACTAGGGCTGGGTGCTAGGTTGGCCTGGCTGATCTTGGAGGTCTCTTCCAACCTGCTTGATTCCATTATTCTAAACCCTTTTCCAGAGCAGGATCACCTAGACCAGATAATATTTCATTCTCTTTAACTAGGAGAAGAGGAGTAAGATTTGTCAAGGTGTACTGAAGAGAACATGAGAGAAAAAGGCATTGCTTACCCCAAGAAGTTTTGCAGGCAGCATAACAGTTTGCTCATTATTATCCTAATGCTACCAGAGCTCTGAAATAACCTTGTCAACCTTGTCATTTCCAATTTTTATGCATGGGCTTTCTTTTCCTGGCTATGTCAGTGAGTTCTTCTTTCTGTAACATATTGCCATAGGCTAAAAGTGTATAAAAGAGCTCTGTCGCAGAAGTGTCACATGGAATAATGTTCTGCCATGAAAAGCAGCGTCCTCAGTTCCTTCTGGAGGTCTGCACTTCAAAGGTATTGCACCACCTGAAATATGTCAGCTCAGTCTCAGATGGCAGCATGTGCTGTTCCCTCCTTTAGTCCTTCAGTGAAGAGTGGTGTGTAGGATCATAGAATCAGGCAGGGTTGGAAGGGACCACAAGGATCAGCCAGTTCCAACCCCCCTGCCATGCCCAGGGACACCCTACCCTAGAGCAGGCTGCACACAGCCTCAGCCAGCCTGGCCTCAAACACCTCCAGCCATGGGGCCTCAGCCACCTCCCTGGGCAACCCATTCCAGCCTCTCACCACTCTCAAGCTCAACAACTTCCTCCTCACCTCCAGCCTGAACCCACCCACCTCCAGCTTTGCTCCATTCCCCCCACTCCTGTAACTCCCTGATAGCCTAAAAAGTCCTTCCCCAGTTTTTTGGTTTTTTTTTTTTGAGGCCCCCTTCAGATCCTGGAAGGCCACAAGAAGGTCTGGAAGCCTCCTCTGCTCCAGCCTGCACAGCCCCAACTCTTTCAGTCTGTGCTCACAGCAGAGCTGCTGCAGCCTCTGAGCATCCTCCTGGCCCTGCTCTGGACACTCTCCAGCATCTCCACAGCCCTCTTGTCCCAGGGGCTCCAGAACTGGATGCAGGACTCCAGGTGGGGTCTCAGCAGAGCACAGCAGAGGGGGAGAATCACCTCCCTGGCCCTGCTGGCCACACTGCTGCTGCTGCAGCCCAGGCTCTGCTTGGCTTTCTGGGCTGCAAGTGCACACTGCTGGCTCCTGTTAGTGTCTCATCCACCAGCATCCCCAAGTCCCTCTCCTCAGGGCTTCTCTTCAGCCAGTGAGAAAATAGCCTCACAGTGTCTACTAATCCATCCATAATAGAGTAAATAGAAAGGTGAAAGGAAAGAAAGAGAAGACCTGCTGGCCATCCCTCTCCACTCAGGGATTTATTCTTACCCTCCAGGTTCTTGAAGGGCTGCTTCTCCTTAAGAAATATAAGCAGACAACATTGAGATCAACACAAACATTTCAACTGGGAGGGCTCCAAACACTTAAAGCAGATCCCTAAGTATCTTTTGGAAGTGTTCAGGACTTTCAGTAGTTTGGGTATAGAGTCATAGAACGGTTTAGGTTGGTAGGGACCTCAAGGATCATCCAGTTCCAACCCCCTGCCTTAGGCAACAGGTCACATTCAACCTGACCTTGATCATCTATCTCCATAGAGGTTGTGCATGTCATCTTCAATTCTCTCATCCACAACCTCCCTGGGAAACCTGTGCCAGTGTCTCACCACCCTCACTGCAAACATCCAGTTTCAATCTCCCCTCTGCCACTTTAAACCCATTCCTCCTCATCCTGTCAATAGTCTCTCCCCAGCCCTCCTGTAGCCCCCTTCAGATACTGAGAGGCCACTCCAAGGTCTTCTCAAAGCCTTCTCTTCTCCAGGCTGCAGAACTCCAATTCTTGTGGCCTGTCCTCATCACACAGCTACTCCAGCCCTCTGAGTATCTTCATGGCCACCTCTGGACTTGTTCCAACAGTTCAATTCCTCTGCTTCACTGTGACCATTTGCTCTTTTAAATGCTCCCTTACAATTGCCTTTCTTCAAGTCCATTGCACATCTGACAATCCTGCCTCTCCCCCTTCTTCCTTGTTCAACCTTTCAGTTTATCCTGTGTTAATACACCTCAGTGAAATAAACTTGGTAGTTGCCATGTTCATTCTGTCTATTTATGAGATGCTCTCCATCAGTTTAGGAAGAAGATGTCTATTTAGCTTTAAAAGTTAAAAGCTCATACTCCACGTTTCTGGGGGCCTACAGGAGGGCTGGGGAGTGACTATCTCCAAGGTCTTGTAATGACAGCATGAGGAGTAATAGGTTTAAATTGGCAGAGGGGAGATTTAAAGTAGATGTTAGGGAAGAAGTTGTTTAGAGTGAGGGTGGTGAGACACTGGCACAGGTTGCCCAGGGAGGTTGTGGACCACAGAATCACAGAATGTGAGGAGGAGGCTCAGGGCAGAGCTCATTGCTGTCTGCAGCTCCCTGAAGGGAGGTTGTAGCCAGGTGGGGTTGGGCTCTGCTGCCAGGCAACCAACAACAGAACAAGGGGACACAGTCTCAAGTTGTGCCAGGGGAGGTCTTGGCTGGATGTTAGGAGGAAGTTGTTGTCAGAGAGAGTGATTGGCATTGGAATGGGCTGCCCAGGGAGGTGGTGGAGTCGCTGTGCCTGGAGGTGTTCAAGCCAAGCCTGGATGAGGGGCTGGGTGACATGGTCTGGTTGATTGGCCAGGGCTGGACTGGATGATCTTGATTGGATAGGTTGGACTGAATAGACAGGTTTGGTAGGTTGGATTGCATGATCTTGGAGGTCTCTTCCAACCTGGTTGATTCTATGATTCTATGATTCATGTTTTCCAGACCTCTCACCAGCCTCATCACCCTTCTCTGCATCTGATCCAGCTCTTTTAGTTTTAAGAGCTGTAATAATGACAGAAAGAAGGATGGCTAACCAGCATAGCAATTGTGAGAAAATTGTCTCCACTGTAAAAGCTTCTACAAATATTGCCAAATACAGGAGAAAAAGGGGAAAGAAAAAGTGTGGGGGTAGGGGGAAAAGGAGGAAGGAGGTGGTGAAAAAAGAAAGATATGAAAAGAAATCAAGTTTTTACAGCATCAGTGGAAGGAAGAAGTTCCAGTTCATTGAAACTTCATGTTCTTCATGCTTCAAGGGCTTCTGGAACAACAAAAACATTGTGAATGCTTCCTTTAGCCAAAGCAAGTTGGAAAGACAGATGTTATCCTAACTTAGAACCAGGAAGCCTGGCTGCCCATTTCACTAGCATATTCTGGCCAATTAAATGCTGATGTCATTAGAAGTGAGCAGCAATAATGTAAGCGTGAGGCCACTGCAGAAGTGAGCAGCAATAATGCAAGTGTGAGGCCACTGCTGCTAGTGGCTGTGGATTCTGTGTTTCCCATCTGAAGGCAGAGCTATTTTGAGGACAAAGGAGTCCCCCATTGATGACACTCTGTGGGTTGCATTTAGATTACATCATGGTTTTTTAAAGACTGGTGTTATTGTGAAGCCTGAAGAGTGCAGAAGGATAGGTTCAGTTCCTGATGAAATGAATGGAAAGGCAGTTCTGGGCTCCTCAATTCAAGAGAGATGTTGAGGTGCTGGAAGGTGTCCAGAGAAGGGTGACAAAGCTGGTGAGGGGCTTGGAGCACAGCCCTGTGAGGAGAGGCTGAGGGAGCTAGGGGTGTGCAGCCTGCAGAAGAGGAGGCTCAGGGCAGAGCTCATTGCTGTCTACAACTACCTGAAGGGAGGCTGTAGCCAGGTGGAGTTGGTCTCTTCTGCCAGGCACCCAGCAACAGAAGGGGACACAGTCTCAAGTTGTGTCAGGGGAGGTCTAGGCTGGATGTTAGGAGGAAGTTGTTGTCAGAGAGAGTGATTGGCATTGGAATGGGCTGCCCAGGGAGGTGGTGGAGTCACCATCCTTGGAGGTGTTCAAGACAAGGCTGGATGAGGCACTTAGTGCCATGGTCTGGTTGACTGGCCAGGGCTGGGTACTAGGTTGGACTGGATGATCTTGGAGGTCTCTTCCAACCTGGTTGATTCTGTGATTCTATGATTATAATGAGCAAAGTTCATTCAAGATTCCCTTAGCAGCACCAGAATCAGAAGACTTCTGGCTGAAAAAAGCCAAGGGTTTTTTTTTGTTCTAAAAACCTGTTCTTTCAAATCTTGCAGCAGAAATGTGCCATGTCCAAGGAATAGCTACAAAAATACTTGCTATAATTTGGTTCCAAGTCTTCCATCACCTCATTTTGAATAACAAGACATGTGAATTGCCTTTGATTCATCCTCAGGTACCTTTAAATATTCATAGCATACTTTGGGTGCAGGGCATGTAGTGCTGAATAAAGATGTAGTTACCTTTGTCACAAAAGAATGTTTTTCCAGCTTATTCAAAATACAAATGTATAACCAGAAGGGATCTCCTTGATCCTTGGATCTAGTAACTTGTTATTCCACAATGATGCTCTATAAATTCATTAGCTGGCACACCTTAACCTTAATCTGCATGGGTTTCAGTTTCAGTTTTGGTTTTATTTAGGTCTTATTATTTTCCACTGCTTTCTTAGATATGTGATGCAGCCATTTCACCTTTTTAAGAACCCTCTGGGTGCTTATAGAATAGGATCAACCAGATTGGAAGAGACCTCCAAGATTATCCAGTCCAACCTAGCACCCAGTCCTGGCCAGTCAACCAGACCATGGCACTAAGTGCCTCAGCCAGGCTTTGCTTCAACACCTCCAGGCACAGCGACTCCACCACCTCCCTGGGCAGCCCATTCCAATGCCAATCACTCTCTCTGACAACAACTTCCTCCTAACATCCAGCCTAGACCTCCCCCTACACAGCTTGAGACTGTGTCCCCTTGTTCTGTTGCTGGTTGCCTGGCAGAAGAGCCCAACCCCACCTGGCTACAGCCTCCCTTCAGGTAGTTGTAGACATGCATGGAGAAGCCATGAAATGACCAGCACAAGGAAAAGAGAACCTCCAAATGGTCTACAACCCTCCTGTGTAGTGCCACAAGCTCCCAGATGAAAACCACCAGCATGAGCTTCAGAGAGGATGTTCTAAAGATTGGAGGAGTTGCTATTGACAGTGGTGGCTTCTGAGACATCTGATGCCAAAAAGGGATCTTGGAAACTTCAAGTTGTTTAAATTTCCTCTGTCCAGTTCCTTTACAGCAGGAGAAAGAACCAAGGTAAGGAGTAAACTGATAATGCTGGCAGTCTTATGCTGGTGAGAGACTTACCTATGGTGAGAAAATCTGTCCCTAACATGAAAAGTTTTATAATTCATTTGCAAACTGGCACAAAGCAGCTAAACCAAGGAACAGAATGAGTCAATAGGCATCCTGCCCTAAAAGAGCAGCATCACAGTGCGAAGCCAAGACCTAACCCCACAAATCACTGGAAGAACGCAGGATGGGAGTCAATTTGAGAAGGAGTTTACCTACATAGATTCACAGCATGACTGCATCTGTGTCTACACAGAGATCAGAACATTTTGTTGATTTTAATTTCATTTCAGAGCACAGCTTCAAAAGTGTCTGACTGATTCAGGTTCAACTCCTGGACTATACTCTGTGGGTGGTGCAAGCTGAATGCTGTCTGAGATACATATTTAGCAGAGAGTGACTAACAAAGGAGATGACTGGAATTCCTCTGCAAACAAGCCATGCCAAGTGTTGTCTTCCTTTGATTATCACCAGTGATCACTGTGTAGAATACACCAACTGTTTGCATTAGTCAGCCAAGAAGAGAAGTGCCTATGAGCTACCTTGCATCATTGTCTGCTGTACAGGCACCATAGAGTCATAGAATCAAGCAGGTTGGAAGAGACCTCCAAGATCATTCAGTCCAACCTAGCACCCAGCCCTGGCCAATCAACCAGACCATGGCACTAAGTGCCTCAGCCAGGGATAGTAACTCCACCACCTCCGTGGGCAGCCCATTCCAATGGCAAATCATCTCTGGTTGGAGGCAATTTTACTGTCTGCATAGAAGCAGAGATGTAAGACCTGATCATAGCAATGTGCCCTCCTTCCCCTAGAGTTAGGGGCAAATGTGAACTGTGGATACATGATTTGCAACTAGCTACCACTTCTATTCACAGATGCATGGGGTTGGAAGTGACTTTAAAAGGTCAGCTGAGAGTCCAGCTGCCCTGAAATCAGCAGGAACAGATCAGGTTGCCCAAGGACACATCAAGTCTGATTTTCAATGTTTTCAGGGATGGGTACTCCAGCACATCCCTGAGCAACCTGCTCCAGTAACTCACCACTCTCACTGCAGAGAGCTTCCTCCTAATGTCCAACCTAATGTACCCTGCTCCTGTTTCAAAACATTGCCCTTCATCAAAGATGATGAAGGGAATGGAACATCTCTTATAAAAGGAGCCTGAGGAAGCTGGGGTTCTTTAGCTTGGAGAACACTGAGAGGTGACCTCATTAGTGGTTATCAATATGTGCAGGGTGAGTGGCAGGAAGCTGGAGCCAGGCTCTGCTGGATGATGCCCAATGACAGAACAAGGGGCAATGGGTGGAAGTTGAGGCATAGGAAGTTTTATGTGAACATGAGAAGGATTTTTTTGTCTCTGTGAGGGTGCCAGAACCCTGGAACAGGCTGCCCAGGGAGGGTGTGGAGTCTTCCTCTCTGGAGAGATTCAAAACCCACTTGGATGTGTTCCTGTGTGATTTGGTATAAGTGATCCTGCTCTGGCAAAGTGCTTACACTGGATGATCTTTGGAGATCCCTTCCAACCCCTGACATTGTGATTCTGTGATTCCTTTCAGTACAAGCCTTTCTAAACAGCCCTTCTCCAGCTTTCCTAGAGCAGCAAGTTCAACTGCTCCTCACTAGCATAGCCTGCATGTGATATGCTTGATATTGTGAGGGACTTTGCCCATCCAGAGTAGGTGTTCAGCTGCCTCCTGACTTGTGGCAAGCTGTTTAGGGATTGATGCTGGACTGTATCTTTACTAGCAGAGAGTTTTCAGCTGATCTCTGGATTCACCAATGTGCTGCTTCTATCGGGTAGTACAGAGATGTAAATCAATGCCCTCACTACAGCTGAAATCTTGAATTCATTGCAGAGCTTTCTTGACTGTCATTTGCTGTGCCTCACCATGGATATTGTATCACTCAACACCTAGCTGAGCAACCTTTACTACAAATAAACTACTAGCACTAAATGCTGCATGGGATTCTCAAAGCTTCTCTTTGCAGTTTCCAAGGGAAAGGTACTGATTTATGATGCTAATTAAAATGACATGCTTAACTTCAGCCAGTCAGCTAAGGCTGTGGTTGGGATATAGGGGGATGTATTTCACCCTGAAATGGGTGTGCAGGACAGGTGGGATGATGAAGCTGCAAGAGCTGTCTGCACTGAGCTCAGGATGAGCCAAGACTTAGACAAGACACATAATTCTTAAACAGCTAAAACTAGAGGGAGTCATAGAATCACAGAATCAAGCAGGTTGGAAAAGACCTCCAAGATCATCCAGTCACACCTACCACCCAGTCCTGTCCAGTCAACCAGACCATGGCACTAAGTGCCCCATCCAGTCTTGTCTTGAACACCTCCAGGCATGGTGACTCCACCTCACCATCATGAGGGTGGCTTCATGATGAATAACATCTTCCTAACACCCACTTTGAATCTACTCATTTCTAGTTTTGCTCCAAATACTATCCAGCATTATATTATAAGCTACCCAAACACACTCAGACATCCAGGTGTTGACTTAGCACAATTTGCTTAACAAAGGGATAAAGTGCTCCTAACTGTCCTATCTTTACATTACATTCACCAAATCAAACAAGAGCATTGGAAAGTGAGAGGAGCCCTGACAACAGACAAAACCAAGCCCATAAGATCAGCCAGGCTGTCTTGGGCAGCAATAGCACTCAAACTCCATCAGTTCTTGATATCTTTTATTTACTCTGTCTCTAATGCTGCTTGGCTCTTATTTTGTGGCTTGTCTATGGATGCAGCCTTTGTCTCCCAGCTTTCTATAGTTGGTGGTTTCAAGTTTTGTCTTAGTATCATAGAATGGACTGGGTTGGAAAGGATCTCCAAAGGTCAGCTAGTCCAACTCCCTCTGTTGCCCAGAGCCCTGTTGAGCCTCACCTGGAATATCTCTTCTAAAGCTTTGCTTGTTTTTGTTGCTCCACTGCTCTCCCCTGCAAATTACTTACATTCTTTCTTTCTTACTGTTCCTTTTCCTGACTCCCCCATGCCCTGAAAGTACTTTTCAGCTTTGTTGCTCTACTACCTCTCCTCATGAATCCAACTATTTCTATTGAGAGCAGCACAGAGAGAGTGATTTGCCATTGGAATGGGCTGCCCGGGGAGGTGGTGGAGGCACCATCCCTGGGGGTGGTCAAGACAAGGCTGGATGAGGCACTTAGTGCCATGGTCTGGTTGATTGTCTTGGGCTGGGTGCTAGGTTGGACTGGATGATCTTGGAGGTCCCTTCCAACCTGGTTGATTCTATGATAGTCAAGCAGAAAGATTCTGGGGCTTGATGAGATGTCAAAGAGTCATTCTAACTTTCCAAACACTTGCCATCATTTCTGCAGCCCACATTTCCAAAGACAAAATGCTTCCTTAACAGGTGTGTGTTGGGGCCCTCTTCCAGCTACTGTAGTCAGAGTGTTATTTTGAGAAGCAGTAAACAGTTATCTGTCTAGGTGCAGGACAAAGGGGACACAGTCACAAGTTGTGCCAGGGGAGGTCTAGGCTGGATGTTAGGAGGAAGTTGTTGGCAGAGAGAGTGATTGGCATTGGAATGGGCTGCCCAGGGAGGTGGTGGAGTCACTGTGCCTGGAGGTGTTGAAGCAAAGCCTGGATGAGGCACTTAGTGCCATGGTCTGGTTGATTGGACAAGGCTGAATGATAGGTTGGATTGGATGATCTTAGAGGTCTCTTCCAACCTGATTGATTCTATGATTCTATGATTGGATAATGATGATGTTCCCCCTCTTGGTGGGGGGTTGGAACTGAATGATCCTTGAAGTTGCTTCCAACTTAAACCATTATATGATTCTGTGATTCTGAGATTCTAATGTTCTGGATTCTATGATTCTAAGATTCTAAGATTCTGTGATTCTATGTTTCTAAGATTCTATGATTCAGTGACTCTAATATTCTATGATTCTAATATTTTGTGATTTTATGCTTCTAAAAGTCTATGATTCTGTGATTCTAAGATTCTAATGTTCTGGATTCTATGATTCTAAGATTCTATTATGTGATTCTAAAATTCTCTGATTCTATGAGCCTAATATTCTATGATTCCATGATTCTGTGATTCTACAATTCTATGATTCTAAGATTCTATGATTCTGTGATTCTATGATTCTAAGATTCTATGATTCTAAGATTCTAACATTCTATGATTCTCTGGTATCTTTATCCCCTTCAGCTATCCATAATATGGAAACATAGAATCATAGAATCAAGCAGGTTGGAAGAAACCTCGAAGATCATCCAGTCCAACCTAGCACCCAGCCCTATCCAGTCAAGTAGACCATGGTGCTAAGTGCCTCATAGAATCATAGAATCATAGAATCATAGATTCAACCAGGTTGGAAGAGACCTCCAAGATCATCCAGTCCAACCTAGCAACCAGCACTATCCAATCAACCAGACCATAGCACTAAGTGCCTCATCCAGGCTTTTCTTGAAGACCTCTAGGGACGGTGCCTCCACCACCTCCCTGGGCAGCCCATTCCAATGCCAATCACTCTCTCTGTGAAGAACTTCCTCCTAACATCCAGACTATACTTTCCCTGGCATAGAGGAAAGTAGCTATACTGAACGCCATCCTGTTTTTAACTTGCCACACCTGTGCCACTTCATATTTTCAGGAACAAAAAAGATTCAAGAATATGTAGGGCTAGGGATCCATATCTTTCAATAAAGTGCAATCAGATTCATTTCTGCTTCTGAATGGTGAGGAAGGGAAAAAAATATGTGCCCTGAGCAGCGAGCCTGCTCGTTTCAAGGATGCTGCATTTCTACATGCTTAGAATCATTTTCTATTCATTTTGATTAGAGGAAACCTCTTACCCTCAAGAGGTTGACAAACGTTGAAGATTTCCACTTTGGTGGTTCACAACAACATCAAAGTGGCCTCACATCTTCCCAAGGATCTGTTTCCTTGGCAACAGGAAGCAAACCACTCACTTCAGGGGTGCTCAGAGCGAGCGAGCGAGCTTCTTATTTGCATGTGAGCACATCAAAACTTAATGTGGATAATGACATTTGTCCAAAATACACCACTGAGTTTCAAAGGTGTTCAGCCTTCAAGTAAATCACACCAAGAGTCGTTCTGGAATATCAATACTTTCTCATTAGATTTACTTCAGTATTGGCTGCTGACGATTTTTGTGCTTAGGTAATTCAGTTCAATGTAGTGTAATTAAATAAAGGTGAGAGTTTAAGAACCCAGCAAACACAAGGAACAGCACAGAATTCTCAGGTTTGGAAAGGACCTCAAGGATCATCTACAACTACCTGCATGTTAGGAGAAAGTTCTTGACAGAGAGAGTGATTTGCCATTGGAATGGGCTGCTCAGGGAGCTTAAGAACCCAACAAACACGAGGAACAGCACAGAATTCTCAGGTTTGGAAAGGACCTTAAGGTTCATCACCAACTACCTGCATGTTAGGAGAAAGTTCTTGACAGAGAGAGTGATTTGCCATTGGAATGGGCTGCTCAGGGAGCTTAAGAACCCAACAAACACAAGGAACAGCACAGAATTCTCAGGTTTGGAAAGGACCTTAAGGATCATCACCAACTACCTGGATGTTAGGAGGAAGTTCTTGACAGAGAGAGTGATTTGCCATTGAATAGGCTGCCCAGGGTGTTTAAGAATCCAACAAACAGAAGGACACAAGTCCTAGGGCCACAAAGATGCTCGGAGGCCTGGAGCAGCTCTGCTATGAGGACAGACTGAGAGAGTTGGGGCTCTGCAGCCTGGAGAAGAGAAGGCTTGGAGGAGACTTTGGAGTGGCCTTCCAGTATCTGAAGGGGTCTACAGGAGGGCTAAGGAGGGAGTATTTGCGAGGTCTTGTAATGACAGGACAAAAACTAATGGGTTTAAGCTGGCAGAGGGCAAGTTTAAACTAGATGTTAGGAGGAAGTTCTTTGCAGTGAGGATGGTGAGACACTGGCACAGGTTGCCCAGGGAGGTCCCCGGATTTGTTGGCCAGGTTGGATGAGGCCTTGAGCTACCTGTTCTATGGTGGGTGGTTGGAAGTGGATGATCTTTGATGTCCCTTCCAACCTAAACCATTCTATGATTCTAGGTCAGCTTGCTCAGACCTGGTCTAGCCTTGAGCTCTGTGGTAAAGGGTTGGACTTGATGATCTGTGAGGTCTCTTCCAACCCTGATAATACTGTGATACTATGATACTGTATCCATCCTGGCCTTAAAAACTTCCAGGGATGAGACTTCCACCACCACCCTGGGCAACCTCTTCCAGTATCTCATCACTCTTTTGGTGAAGAACTTCTTCCTAACATCTAATCTAACTCTACCCTCTTCCAGCTTGGATCCATTGGCCCACAAGAGTGGCTTCTGAAAAAAACATCCCTATTTCATATTCCACCCAGCACATTTCATGGAACATTCTTCCACAATAAGTAAATTGTAAAGAGTTTGCAAGATTTATTCCTTTTTTTTTTTCTTTTCAACCAACAATAAATAATTTCTCTGTCAAGAGTATCTTTCTCTGCTAAACACAAGCTTTGTGCACACAGAACTGCAATGAAAAATAGCTCAGGTTTTGTGCAATCAATAAATGATTAAACCTCCCCATCCTGGCTCCTTTATTTATTGCATTCTTTGGGTGTATCTTAACTAAGGCCCCAAACTAGAAACTACCTCTGAGCAGGGGTTCAGGTTTGAAGCAGCAAACATCCATGCTGATGTTTAGGAACATTTGATGAGCTTCTGGATTCTCATCTACGCTGGGAAGTTGTTACAGCTGCCGTTATCACCTTTCTCTATAGGTAAATGATTACTCTCAGACAAAGCATCTAAGCCTTTACGAGGACATCTTGACAAAGAAGAGAAGTTAACACTTTCCTTATGATCACAGTATCACAGTATCACAGTATTATCAGGGTTGGAAGAGACCTCACAGACCATCAAGTCCAACCCTTTAGCACAGAGCTCAAGGCCAGACCATGGCACCAAGTGCCACGTCCAGTCCTGCCTTGAACAGCTCCAGGGACGGCGACTCCACCACCTCCCTGGGCAGCCCATTCCAGTGTCCAATGACTCTCTCAGTGAAGAACTTTCTCCTTCAATAATCACTGTGCTAAGTCATTCCTTAGAGCTGGGAAAATAATTATTCCTCCTCCTTTTTTTTTTTCTTGATGGCAAGGGAAGAAATGTAAGATTGGAAACGTTTGGACAGAGCAACAAGAGAGAGCAGTGGGGAAAAAAGCAACTCAGGAGGACTCAGACAAGGAAACTTTGTGGAGAGATGCAGGCAATTTTCATGGGAGAGGGTAGGGGTGTGACTTTATAGTCAAGGAAGAAGTTCTTATGGGTGCTGAATAAAGTCTTCCATCGTCTTCATAGGATCACAGGCTCACAGGATGAAGGGACCCAAAGAGATCATCCAGTCCAATCCCATGTACCAGAGCAGCCCCACACAATCTAGCTCAGGTCACAGAGGACACATCCAGACAGGCCTTGAAAGGTTCCAGAGAAGGAGACTCCACAACCTCTCTGGGCAGCCTGTGCCAGTGCTCTGTGACCCTTACAGTCAAGAAGTTCCTCCTTGTGTTGAGCTGGAACCTCCTGTGCTTCAGCTTCCATCCATTGCTCCTTGTCCTATCCCAGGGAGCAGTGAGCAGAGCCTGTCCCCCTACTCCTGACCCCCAGCCCTCAGAGATTTATAGACACTGATTAGATCCCCTCTCAGTCTTCTCTCCTCCAGACTAAGCAGCCCCAGGGCCCTCAGCCTCTCCTCACCAGGCAGTGCTGTAGTCCCCTCATCATCCTGGCAGCCCTCTGCTGGACCCTCTCCAGCAGCTCCCTGTCCCTCTTCAACTGGGGAGCCCAAAACTATTCTAAGTAGAGAAGGTGGAGATCTTTCATGGTAACTGTGATTATCTAAGCTGCTGAGCTCTTTTGGTAATGGCCCTGTAATGCCAGCTTTAGTTTAGCATTCCCTTGCCAGTCAAGCTGTAAGTGCACACAAAAACCTCGTGCTCCCAAAAACTGTAAAGGTGCAGTTAGTGTGCAGCAAATATCTAATGCACTCCCTCCTGAGTGGGTTGGAGGAGGCAGCCCAATGTTTTACCTCATAAACAGAAGAATTTTACTAGATGTCTGACAGGACACCATGCTCAACACTAAACTCTGCAATAAAGTGCTTCTGCTGGATGCTAAACCTCTTTTATATATATGTGTATATATATATAAACAGAGACTATGTATTATTAGAGAACCACAGAATTAACCAGACTGGAAAAGACTTCTAAGATCATTGAGCTCAGTGTATCACCTAACACCTTCTAATTAACTAAACCATGGCACTAAGTGCCTCATCCAGGCTCCTCTTAAACACCTCCAGGGATGGTGACTCCCTGGGCAGCCCATTCCAATGCCAATCTCTCTCTCTGGCAACAACTTCCTCCTAAAATCCAGCCTAAACCTGCCCTGGCACAGCTTGAGGCTGTGTCCCCTTGTTCTGTCACTGGGTGCCTGGCAGAAGAGACCAAGCCCATCTGTCTACAGCCTCCCTTCAGGTAGTTGTAGCCAGCAATGAGCTCTGCCCTGAGCCTCCTCTGCTGCAGGCTGCACACCCCCAGCTCCCTCAGCCTCTCCTCACAGGGCTGTGCTCCAGGCCCCTCCCCAGCCTTGCTGCCCTTCTCTGGACACCTTCCAGCACCTCAGCATCTTTCTTAAATTGAGGATCTCAGAACTGAACATAGGACTCTAGATGTGGCCTGACCAGTGCTGAGTACAGGGACAGAAGGACTTTTTTGGTCCTCATGGCCACACTGTTCCTCATCCAGGCCAAGATGCCATTGGCTCTGCTGCCCACCTGGGTACACTGCTGCCTCATCTTCAGCTGTAAACTAGTACCTTCAGGTCCCTCTCTGCCTGGCTGCTCTCCAGCCACTCTGTCCCCAACCTGTAGCACTGTTTGGGGTTGTTGTGGCCAAAATGCAGAACCTGGCACTCAGGCTTGTTAAAAGGCATGGCATTGGACTATGCCCCTGTATCCAGCTTGTCCAGGTCCCTCTGCATAGCCTTTCTACCCTTGAACAGTTCAACACTTGCTCCCAACTCAGTGTTATCTGCAAACTTACTAATGCTGGACACAATCCCCATTAAGTTTGGCACTGAGCTTGCACAATGCTACTGTGCAACTTCATAGCCAGAATGGGGATGCAAAATGTCATTTCCAGGAAGAAATGAGAGAAAAAAAACCCCAACAACTCTATTTTTCCTTCCATTGATTTCCATGTGGATAATTTAGATAGCTTGAAGCTCTCTTCTGTGGAGCTTTATATTGAAGATAGAGTTTTGAAGACACAAAGACCACTGCTGTTGTAAAGTGTCCCCTAGAAGATAAATTCCCAGGCTGTTTACTCAAAGATGAAGAATCATGTTTTGACCTTTCTGAAATGCTTCCAAAGATCTCTCACATGATGATGTCTGTTTCAGAAGTCAGCTTCTAAACTCATCCCTTAGGTTTTAGGTGAAGGCTTGCATTATCTTGCAGTCTTTGGAGGACAATGTTTGCTTGGATGAAATCTGTACACATGGATTTCTGCTCCTTGATGATTCATGTCAATGCAGGCATAATAATAGAATGAGAGGCTCAATCATAGAATCAGGCAGAGTTGGAAGGGACCACAAGGACCACCCAATTCCAACCTCCCTGCCATGCCCAGGGACACCCTACCCCAGAGCAGGCTGCACACAGCCTCAGCCAGCCTGGGCTTAAACACCTCCAGCCATGGGGCCTCAACCACCTCCCTGGGCAACCCATTCCAGCCTCTCACCACTCTCCTGCTCAACAACCTCCTCATCACGTCCAGGCTGAACCTCCCCATCTCCAGCTTTGCTCCATTCCCCCCACTCCTATCACTCTCTGAGAGCCTGAAAAATCCCTCTCCAGCTTTTTGTAGGCTCCCTTCAGATGCTGGAAGGCCACAAGAAGGTCCCCTGGGAGCCTCCTCTTCTCCAGAGTCAACAGCCACAACTCTTCCAGTCTGTGCTCACAGCAGAGCTGCTGCAGCCCTCTGAGCATCCCTTCAGCCCTTCTGTGGACATGTTCCAGCATCTCCACATCCCTCTTGTCATAGGGGCTCCAGAACTGGATGCAGGACTCCAGGTGGGGTCTCAGCAGAGCACAGCAGAGGGGGAGAATCCCCTCCCTGGCCCTATTGGTCACACTGCTGCTGCTGCAGCCCAGGCTCTGCTTGGCTTTCTGGGCTGCAAGTGCACTCTGCTGGCTCCTGTGGAGCTTCTCCTCCACCAGCATCCCCAAGTGCCTCTCCTCAGGGCTGCTCTCCAGCCACTCATTGCCCAGCCTGGATTTGTGCTTGGGATTGCCTTGACCCAGATTTTCACTCCTGTTATTGGCTGTGAATGTTCTGGATCCTTCTGAGTCACTCAGGGTGGTAGTATTTGCTTTTCTATACTTCTTTTGAAAGCTTTCTGAATGAGCAATGGATGTGGTCCAGTCTGGCCTCATGATTATAATACAGAAGATAATTAAGGACCCTTCAGTTCCCATTGTAAGATGATGATGACAGTCGAGGGTTCTATCAGATTGTCTTTTGAGTTATTTAGTTTTGTTGAAATAAATTCAGCAACACACTTATCAGCTGGCCAAAATAGCTACCAGATAAGCACAGGATCACAGAAATAATCAGGTTGGAAAAGGCCTTTGAGAACATTGAGTTCAACCTATCACCTGCATGGAATCTTAGAACCATAGAATCATAGTATCATAGAATCAAGCAGGTTGGAAGAGACCTTCAAGCTCATCCAGTCCAACCTAGGACCCAGCCCTGGCCAATCAACCAGACCATGGCACTAAATGTCCCATCCAGGCTTTTCTTGAACACCTCCAGAGACATCTTCTAATTTACTAAACCATGGCACCAAATGCCTCATTCAGACTCCTTTTAGACACATCCAGGGATGGTGCCTCCACCACCTCCCCAGGCAGCCCATTTCAATGTCAATCACTCTGCTGTGAAGAACTTCTTCCTAACATTCAGCCTAGACCTGCCCTGGCAGAGCGTGAGGCTGTGTCCTCTTGTTCTGTCCCTGGGTTCCTGGCAGAACAGCCCAACCCCACCTGGCTACAGCTTCCCTTCAGGCAGTTGCAGACAGCAATGAGCTCTGCCCTGAGCCTCCTCTGCTGCAGGCTGCACACCCCCAGCTCCCTCAGCCTCTCCTCACAGGGCTGTGCTCTAGTCTGTTACTACCAGCTTTTGCCCTATACCAGCACAGGCTGCAACAACAACTGCCACAAAAAGGTGAGAGATTGTTTAACACCCTGATAAGCATGAAACATGAGCAGCATAGTGCACCTGTAACACCCATCCAGAAGGCAAAACCCATCACTGTCAAAGATACATCACCAAAAAGCTGTTGAATGCTTGCCAAGAGGCATCATCGAGATGTAGCTTGAGCTGTTACCTATAACATAGATGTAAGGAGGAGGAACCTAACCACACAGCTCTGAAACACATTAAATGTAGCATAATATTCCTCCCAAGCATAAAGCAAGTGTGGAAAAACCACAATAAACAGTCTTCAGGTTGCATCACATCACTTCTCCTGGCAGATGTCCCTTGAGGCATTTAAAGCAGGGCTACTTTTAACAAGTATCTGCTTTTATTAGCATGTTCCCTTTCTTCCATTTAGAAGAAAATAACACATTGACAACTTGAAAATTACTAAGCTAAGCCTCCTGGAAATGTTGTCTATTCCAGAAACTTCAGTGTGAAACAACCAAGATAAGTAATTTACAGGTGGTACCAGCGTTATCAGTTTCTCTATACCCCTGCAAAGCAGCAGGGATGCCAGAAACTTCTGTGATGTGAACCTGGATGCTCAGTACACAGGCTCCACACAGCTTCTCTTGCTTTAGAATCATAGAACCAGGCAGGGTTGGAAGGGACCACAAGGAGCAGCCAGTTCCAACCACCCTGCCATGCCCAGGGACACCCTACCTTAGAGCAGGCTGCACACAGCCTCAGCCAGCCTGGCCCTAAACACCTCCAGGGAGGAAGGCCTGTTCAGTCTGGAGAAGAGAGGGCTGAGAGAGGATCTGATCCATGTGTGATCAGCCTGAGGGGTAGGGGTCAAGAGGCTTCAGCCAATTTCTTTCCAGTGGTCAGCAGCACTAAGCCAAGGAGCAACAGCTACAAATTGGACCAGAGAAGGTTTCAGCTCAACATGAGGAGAAACTTCTTTACAGAGAGGATGCCAGAGCCCTGGAGCAGGCTGCCCAGAGAGGTTGTGGAGTCTCCTTCTCTGGAGACTTTCCAAACTGACCTGGATGCATTCCTGTGTGAACTACCCTAGGGGATGCTGCCTTGGCAGAGGGGTTGGACTCTGTGATCCCTTCTCACCTCTAAGTTTCTGTGATTCTGTGACTGTAGCAATAGTGATGGCAATGAAAACAAACCCCATAATAAGTAGAAAACTACATTTTCAGAATAGTCTTTCAAAGATGTTTTCCTTCCAAATTAACCAAATAACAGCAGGAAGCTGCATTTTTTTTTTTCCCTCTCCATAAGTCAGTAGAGATTTTTATGATTGGCAACTTTTCTGGCGTAGGAATTACAGCAAAATTATTGCAAAGTGGAGAAATATGAATAAATTTCTTTGGAAGAGTGCTAGATTTGGCAAGCATTTAACAAAGCCAGCCTTATGAGGTTCAACAAGACCAAATGCAAGGTCCTGCAGCTGGCTTGAGGCAATCCCATGCACAAATCCAGGCTGGAGAGCAGCCCTGAGGAGAGGCACTTGGGGATGCTGATGGATGAGACACTAACAGGAGCCAGCAGTGTGCACTTGCAGCCCAGAAAGCCAAGCAGAGCCTGGGCTGCAGCAGCAGCAGTGTGGCCAGCAGGGCCAGGGAGGGGATTATTCCCCTCTACTGTGCTCTGCTGAGACCCCACCTGGAGTCCTACATCCAGTTTTGGAGCCCCTGGGACAAGAGGGATATGGAGATGCTGGAGAGTGTCCAGAGCAGGGCCAGGAGGATGCTCAGAGGTCTGCAGCAGCTCTGCTGTGAGCACAGACTGAAAGAGTTGGGGCTGTGCAGTCTGGAGCAGAGGAGGCTCCCAGGGGACCTTCTTGTGGCCTTCCAGGATCTGAAGGGAGCCTACAAAAAAGCTGGGGAGGGACTTCTGAGGCTATCAGGAAGTGACAGGAGTGGGGGGAATGGAGCAAAACTGGAGGTGGAGAGATTCAGGCTGGAAGTGAGGAGGAAGTTGTTGAGCATGAGAGTGGTGAGAGGCTGGAATGGGTTTCCCAGGGAGGTGGATGAGGCCCCATGGCTGGAGGTGTTTGAGGCCAGGCTGGCTGAGGCTGTGTGCAGCCTGCTCTAGGGTAGGGTGTCCCTGGGCATGGCAGGGGGTTTGGAACTGGCTGATCCTTGTGGTCCCTTCCAACCCTGACTAATGCTATGATTAGAGTTGGTAGAACCAGAGCCTCACAAAAAGTTTATTACCATAGCCCAGATGAAAGTTTTAGGATTTCTGTGTGCAAATAAGAGCTAAAAACAAACAAAGAAACAAAAAGATTTTAAACTAATAACAGAAGCCATGAATAATGCAGATACATTTTTTTCCTGATCACTGGAGGAAAAATAATTTAGTCCAAAAGAGATAACAAAATTAAATAATAATGAAATGTAATAGAGCATTAAAAGGACAGAACTATTTAATTATGGAATAACAGATTGATATTCACAAACTGTCCATAAACAGAATAATGTGGGCAAGAACCTTGACTCGTGTTAATACTTCCATTTGTTCTTTAGCTTCTCTTTTGTTTTAGGTTGGTTTGGTTTGTTTCTAACGTTTGAAGGGTTTGGGGTTTTTTTTGGGGGGGGGAATTGTTTATTTGTTTGGCTTTTTTTTTTTAACTGGATATCATAGCTGAAAATAATTTGAGGCAGAGACTTCATTATATCATTTTTTGCAAGGTCTTTCATTTTGTTAAGCTGGCTTATAATCACATTTTGTACTTCAATTTCAGTTAAAGGAATACATTGTATTTAATGCTTCATTTTTCTTCCTCCTACTCCTCTATTATCTGCTCCTTCCTTTTATACAACAGGGAATTTTTTTTCCCCTCCAATTTCTTCTCCTTTCATGAAAGGGTCAATTTCTAACTCAAATAAGTGCCTCATATTGTTATTTTCACTCTTTAACCAGCATTAAGAAATAACAGAAGCACAAAATGTCAGGGGCTGGAAGGGACTGTGTCCAGTTCTGAGCTCCTCAATTCAAGAGAGATGTTGAGATGCTGGAAGGTGCCCAGGGAAGGGCAACAAAGCTGGTGAGGGGCCTGGAACACAAACCCTATGAGGAGAGACTGAGGGAGCTGGGGGTGTGCAGCCTGAAGAAGAGGAGGCTCAGGGCAGAGCTCATTGCTGTCTACAACTACCTGAAGGGAGGCTGTAGCCAGGGGGGGTTGGGCTCTTCTGCCAGGCACCCAGCAACAGAAGAAGGGGACACAGTCTCAAGTTGTGCCCAGGACAGGTCTAGGTTGGATGTTAGGAGGAAGTTGTTGTCAGAGAGAGTGATTGGCATTGGAATGGGCTGCCCAGGGAGGTGGTGGAGTGGCTGTGCCTGGAGGTGTTGAAGCAAAGCCTGGATGAGACACTTAGTGCCATGGTCTAGTTGACTGGATAGGGCTGAGTGCTAGCCCTGGACTAGATGATCTTGGAGGTCTCTTCCAACCTGCTTGATTCTATGATTCACTGTTCTGCAAGCCCCATCTACAAAATCAGGGTAATCCTTTGCCTTAATCTTTGGGATTCCTGTTCCTTAAATTAATAGTGGTTAAAACAATGACCTTAATTTGTAGCTCTTCATAGATGTCTGTGCACAGTCATACAGACACACAAACACAGAGAGCTGCAGATGAAACCCAGTCAGGAGTTCCCAATTTCAGCTCCCAAGTACAAAGGAAATCAAATAAAAACATCTAGATGAAGCACACATTTGTCTTCCCCAGAGCTTCAGTTTATCAAGGCAGGCAATGTCTAACATTCTGATGGCACAACTCAGCAACCTACAGCACTGCTGGAGTGATTTATAGAGAAGATGCTCTACATGTTGAAAGCATGCACTGCTGCTGATAAAGTGATGGTATGCTGGAGCTGCTAATAAGAACCTAATTAGCTCTTAGATAAACAGATTATGGTTATGATGTGTGACATGAAGAGCAGCGATGAAGAAAATTAAGCAGTCTCCTAGCTCCCAGAAAGAGAAAAAATGGATTCAACCTCATTTCCAAGTGGAAAGTACAATCCTGGCTCCATTATGACCCAGTCCTCAACCAGCAAATCCAGACAGGAAAGAGTTTCAAAATGGAAAAGTGTATGCAGGTATCAACTAAACTATAATATTCCACAAGTGTGTTTGCTGAATGATTGAACAGGCTGGATGGGTGGGCAGAGGCCAATGGGATGAGATTGAACAAGGCCAAATGCAGGGTTCTGCACTTTGGCCACAACAACCCCAAGCAGCACTACAGGCTGGGGACTGAGTGCTTGGAGAGCAGCCAAGAAAAAATGGACCTGGGAGTACAGGTAGATAGTAGCTGAACATAAGCCAGAAGTGTACCTAGTTGGGCAGGAGAGCCAATGGCATCCTGTGCTGGATCAGGAGCAGTGTGGCCAGCAGGACAAGGGAGGTTATTCTGCCCTATACTCAACACTGGTCAGACCACACCTTGAGTGCTCTGTCCCGTTCTGGGCTACTCAATTCAGGAAAGATATTGAGGTGCTGGAACATGTCCAGAGAAGGGCAACAAAGCTGGTGAGGGGCCTGGAGCACAGCCCTGTGAGGAGAGGCTGAGGGAGCTGGGGGTGTGCAGCCTGCAGCAGAGGAGGCTCAGGGCAGAGCTCATTGCTGTCTACAACTGCCTGCAGGGAGGCTGTAGCCAGGTGGGGTTGGTCTCTGCTGCCAGGCAAGCAGCAACAGAAGAAGGGGACACAGTCTCAAGTTGTGCTGGGGTAGTTCTAGGCTGGATGTTGGAGGAAGTTGTTGTCAGAGAGAGTGATTGGCATTGGAATGGGCTGCCCAGGGAGGTGGTGGAGTTGCCATGCCTGGGGGTGTTGAAGCAAAGCCTGGCTGGGGCACTTAGTGCCATGGTCTGGTTGACTGGACAGGGCTGAGTGCTAGCCCTGGACTAGGTGATCTTGGAGGTCTCTTCTACCCTGGCTGATTTCATGATTCTATGACTCTATGAATTCCTAATGTTCTATTCAGAAGCACAATACTAGGAAGTATAAATGGAAAGAAGCAATGGCACAAATTGCTTAAAGACCTTTTACAGCAGCCTTAGAAGGGAATTCTCCAGACAGATCGCCTGAAGTCCACTGTTATTCTAAAGAGGTTACCTGCCATTATGCCTCTTTTTAATTAAAATCCATTAATGAGCTTCCTTTGTTCACCCATTTAGACTCCTGTGTCGAGTATTTTCATTAAAGCACAGCTATAGGGATTCAGCAGAAAAGAAACTTCTCACCAAGAAATCCCTCCTAAGTTTTCAAAGGAGAGAAAAGGCTTTTTAGGTGATCAGCGGTGCTGATCAGTGAGGAAATTGGAATGGGCTGCCCAGGGAGGTGGTGGAGGCACCGTCCCTGGGGGTCTTCAAGAAAAGACTGAATGAGGCACTTAGTGCCATGGTCTGGTTGATTGGATAGGGCAGGGTGATAGATTGGACTGGATGATCTTGGAGGTCTCTTCCAACCTGCTTGATTCTATGATTCTATGATTCTATGAAATGTCACCAGCTCTTACAGAAACATTCACATCTGTAAGGATAGCAGCTGGCACTGCTTTAATTAAGAGGAATGGTAAAGCTGTCTTGTGAATAAGAAAAGAAATTGAAAAGTCTCATGGAGGAAGTTTAAGCTTCCTTGGACTGATTGAAAGAATGAGATCTTTACTTTTTTTCAGGTGGGTTGGGTGAGGTTGGATTGGTTTTTTTAAGTAAAAGTTGGCACACTTCAGAAGAGTTCTTCATTGGACACAGCTGGAGAGCTAAGGAAGTGGGGGTTGGTCTCTTCTGCCAGGCAACCAGCAACAGAACAAGGGGATACAGTGTCAAGTTGTGCCAGGGGTGATCTAGGTTGGACATTAGGAGGAAGTTGTTGCTAGAGAGTGATTGGCATTGGAATGGGCTGCCCAGGGAACAGCTCTCTGAAGGCAGGCCATGAAACAATCCACTGCTCTCAGATGACTCAATCCTTCCTTGCACATCAGGTATTTGACACCTGCTTTACTAACTCATATGACTTCACATTTCTCCAGAGCTGGTTTTGGTTTTGAGATGCCCAGCCTTTTCCTCCTAAGCTTGCTGCAAGTGGTTCTACAAGTCAGAGTTGATGGAATGAGAATTGTCACTCCTTTATCCACATGACTTCATAAAGACTTTTCTGACATCCATTTCATTAGGAATTCCTTCTTTCTGGAGCTTTAGGTGGTAGAATGATAGAATCAGCATAGATTCATAGAATCATAGAATCAACCAGGTTGGAAGTGACCTCAAAGATCAGCCAGTCCAACCTAGCACCCAGCCCCATCCAGCCAACTAGACCATGGCACTAAGTGCCTCAGCCAGGCTTTGCTTGAACACCTCCAGGGATGGTGACTCCACCACCTCCCTGGGCAGCCCATTCCAATGCCAATCACTCTCTCTGACAACAACTTCCTCCTAACATTCAGACTATACTTCCCCCAGCACAACTTGAGACTGTGTCCCCTTGTTCTGTTGCTGGTTGTCTGGGACAAGAGACCAACCCTCACCTGGCTACAGCCTCCCTTCAGGTAGTTGTAGGCAGCAATGAGCTCTGCCCTGACTTCCTCTTTTCCAGGCTAACCAACCCCAGGATACCAAGGATACCAAGACTTAGTTCTGTTTTCTCAGTTAATGGATTATGTACACCAGTGGTCTTAAGAGTATCTTTGAGGAGGGAAGCAGAATAAGACAAACTATTTAAAGTTGCACATCAGATGAAAGCATTCCCCCTGGAGTATTTTAGGTGAAGGGAGAAGTGTTGCCTCTAACTCCACCCAATATAGTCTGGACTGGTTCCAGCTTTTGTTAAGAGCTCTGACAGGAGTGAAAATGTGGAGAGGTAATTTACTGCTGTACTAATCAAATTAAATAACTTCATGTGAAAGCAAACAAATTTTGTTGTGTGTTTCTATAATTACTTAATGGAACATCAAAGAAAGAATGGGAAAGACATAGCTGCAGCACCCTTAAGAGCAGATTAACTCACTAATTATGACTCAGATGCCTTTTCCCCTTCCTCTCCATTGTTTGGAGATGGAAATTTTAAGGGATAGGTTAAAATAGATAAATACATGAGGAATAAAGTGAAAAACAGAACCAAATGGAAACACAGAGAAAAGAGAAATAGGCTAAAAGCTACCTAAGCTGTCATCACATATCCAGCTGCTGCCTAGCCCTGAAAATACTACACTCATCAGATACATCCTCAGCTGAACCTGAAAGCTCCCAGAGGATCTGGATTTGTGCACATTCCAAACTGCTAGAGCCTGTGGAAAGAGAGGTTTGGCTCCCCTGAGGAGAGCACCCCTGCCTCTGACCTCTCTGTGCTGCCACATGTGTGGGTAATGTGGCTAGCTCACTAATGAACACAGGTCTTTAAACCCCCCCAAAAGCCAGGCTGCCACAGGGGTCAGGATCTTGTTTGTGCAAGGAGATATGGTGATGGTGCCTGGATCCCATCCAGCACTTCTGTCACTTAGCTTGCAGCTGGAGGCATTGGGGTGATTCATTGATGAGAGTACCCACACAAGAGACAGGACATCTTGCTTCAGCATCCTCCCAGCCTGAGAGAATTTAAACCCATAACACTTGTGACTAGATTAGCTGACCTACTCTACTCTGCCATTCTAGTCTAACCTAATATATCCTAGTCTAGTCTAGAATTCTAGTCTAGTCTAGCATTCTATTATATTCTAGAGTTCTAGTCTAATCTAGCATTCTAGTCTAGTCTAGCATTCTATTATATTCCAGAGTTCTAGTCTAGTCTAGAATTCTAGTGTATTCTACAATTCCACTCTAGTCTAGTCTAAAATTCCAGTCTATAGTTCTAGTCTAGCATTCTATTGCATTCTAAAATTTTAGTCTACTCTAGAATTCCATTCTAATCTACAATTCCACTCTAGTCTAGTCTAGAATTCTAGTCTAGCATTCTAGTCTAGTCAAGCATTCTATTATATTCTGGAGTTCTAGTCTAGTCTAGAATCCTAGTCTATTTTACAATTCCATTCTAGTCTAGTCTAGAATTCTATTCTACAATTGCACTCTAGTCTAGAATTTTAGTCTAGCATTCTAGTCTAGTCTAGCATTCTATTCTATTATAGAATTATAGTCTAGTCCAGAATTCTAGTCTATTCTGCAATTCCACTCTAGTCTAGAATTCTAGTCTAGCATTCTATTGCATTCCAAAATTCTAGTCTACTCTAGAATTCTATTCTAACCTGCAATTCCACTCTAGTCTAGTCTAGAATTCTAGCCTAGACTTCTTCTCTAGTCTAACATTCTATTACATTCTAGAATTCTAGTCTGGTCTAGAATTCTATTCTAGTCTACAATTCTACTCTAGCCTAGTCTAGAATTCTAGTGTAGCATTCTAGTCTAGTCCAACATTCTATTATATTCTAGAATTCTAGTCTGGTCTAGAGTTCTATTCTGTCCTACAATTCCACTCTAGCCTAGTCTAGAATTCTAGTCTAGAATTATACTCTAGTTTAGCATTCTATTATATTCTAGAATTCTAGCATGATCTAGAATTCTATACTATTCTACAATCCCACTCTAGTCTAGT
The DNA here is from genome assembly GCF_015220805.1 of Pogoniulus pusillus. NCBI lineage: Eukaryota > Metazoa > Chordata > Aves > Piciformes > Lybiidae > Pogoniulus > Pogoniulus pusillus. The sequence continues at coordinate 36,700,928 of NC_087272.1, forward strand.
CTATAATTCTAGCCTAGAATTCTATTCTATTCTACAATTCCACTCTAGTCTATAATTCTAGTCTATAATTCTAGTCTAGTCTACAATTCTACTCCAGTCTAGTCCAGTCTAGAATTCTAGTCTAGAATTCTATTGTGCTCTAGAATTCTAGTCTGTTAACCTGGTTAATTCTGTGGTTCTGATCCGCTCATTGCTGCAGAAGAAGTAGATACTCCTGGTAAATTTGGTTTGTCTGCATGGTGCAAGCCCATGTTACAGTTTCCTGAGACAGAGAAAGCAGATGTGTGCAACAGGGGGACAATGCAGATCTACCATCTGCTACTTGCAAGACTCTCCCTGCAATCTAGCTAGAATACCACACACAACTGCTCCCCACGCAGTGTATTCATGCCCTCAGTGTGCACAGGAAGCATCCATGGAGAGTGTCAAGCTGAGATGGTGTCTTTCTGCTGTGAGGTGCTGGAGTAGCTAGGCAAGCTGCCAAGAGAAAGTCACTTCCATGGAGAACAGTTGCTTCTGTGCCAGCTCTTAACGATTGTAAACCAGAGAGCAGTCCAACCCTGAACTCATTCCAACTGGCAAACTGCTCCAGACACATTGTCATTAATGGAGTTTAACTTGATTCCAGCTCTGCAAAACTGCTTTGTTGAAATGAAAGGTAGAAGCTAACCAAGAAAAAACACAGAAATGCCTCTCTACAGAAGGAAGAGCTGAAGAAAAGACTTTATACACTTGTAAAGATTTTAATCTGAGAGACCCTTTATTGAGTTCCTGATCAAGAAAGAGGAACTTGAGTATTGAAACTGCAACAGATTTCAATCACTGGAATGGTGCTGAACAGATTTAGTATTTGATTCCCACAAATTCCATTGGAATTTCATGAGAGGTTTATAAAGACAGGATTGAGATCCTGGAGCTACAGCTCCATTTAGATTCTTTCTTTTTGACAATTTCAGCTCAGATCTTGGGGACAAATCAGTTACCAACATAATTCATAAGAAATGTAAATCTTTAGTGGCACTGAGTGCGTCCTCACCATCACAGAATCAAGCAGGTTGGAAGAGACCTCCAAGATCAGCCAGTCTAACCTAGCACCCAGCCCTGGCCAATCAACCAGACCTTGACATTAAGTGCCTCATCCAGGCTTTGCTTGAACACCTCCAGGGATGGTGACTCCACCACCTCCCTGGGCAGCCCATTCCAATGCCAATCACTCTCTCTGACAACAACTTCCTCCTAACATCCAGCCTAGACCTGTCCTGGGCACAGCTTGAGACTGTGTCCCCTTGTTCTGTTGCTGCTTGCCTGGCAGAGGAGCCCAACCCCACCTGGCTACAGCCTCCCTTCAGGTAGTTGCAGACAGCAATGAGCTCTGCCCTGAGCCTCCTCTTCTGCAGGCTGCACACCCCCAGCTCCCTCAGCCTCTCCTCACAGGGCTGTGCTCCAGGCCCCTCACCAGCTTTGTTGCCCTTCTCTGGACACATTCCAACACCTCAACATCTTACCTGAATTGAGGAGCCCAGAACTAGACACAGCACTCAAGGTGTGGCCTGACCAGTGCTGAGTAGAGGGGCAGAATTATCTCCCTTGTCCTACTGGCCACACTGCTCCTGAGCCAGCCCAGGATGCCATTGGCTCTGCTGCCCACCTGGGCACTGCTGCCTCAGCTTCAGCTCCTCTCTCCCAGCACCCCCAGCTCCCTTTCCTCCTGGCTGCTCTCAGCCACTCTGTCCCCAGCCTGTAGTGCTGCTGGGAGGTTGTTGTGGCCAAAGTGCAGAACCCTGCATTGGCCTTGTTAAATCTCATCCCATTAGCCTCTGCCCACCCATCCAGCCTGGCAAGGTCTCTCTTCAGGATGAGCAGGCTGTTCTACCTATAAACCACCAGCAAAAGAGGGTGACTTTGCTTGTAGCTGACTATCCAACCTGACCTTAAGCCAGTGGAGTGCAGTGCACATAAATTATCATTTAGTCTTGAGAACTGACTTGTTTTGCTACACAGCCACCTTGTCCCAGACAGCAGAAAAGTTTAAATTAGAAAACCAAACCACTTAATCTCTGCTAGCACAGAATAAACAACCTGCCTGGCTAGCAGCAAAATGTTTTCCAGTCATTAGAAATTACTTTGAACATGCAGAATATGGAAATTTGGCTTTTTTTAAAGGATAAAGTTGAAGGATTAAGTCTTTCAATTTCTGAAAGCAATCAATTTTCTCTTTTTTTAATGTAGTAATCTCATAGTTGTGGCAATCCAAGCTTGTTCAGTATGAACTTTAAGGCAAGAATGTGTCCATAAAATGACAAATTACAGCTCAGAAATGAAGAAACATTCTCTAGGCACAAACATCACAGAATTAAGCAGGCTGGAGAAGACCTTTAAGACCATCAAGTCCAACCTATTGTTATAGAGGGGTTTGAGTCTGCGTTTGGGGTGAAATATGAGCCAATGGCATCCTGGGCTGGCTCAGGAGCAGTGTGGCCAGCAGGACAAGGGAGGTTCTTCTGCCCCTGTACTCAGCACTGCTCAGGCCACACCTTGAGTGCTGTGTCCAGTTCTGGGCCCCTCAATTCAGGAGAGATGTTGAGGTGCTGGAAGGTGTCCAGAGAAGGGCAACAAAGCTGGTGAGGGGCCAGGAACACCGCCCTGTGAGGAGAGGCTGAGGGAGCTGGGGGTGTGCAGCCTGCAGCAGAGGAGGCTCAGGACAGACCTCATTGCTGCCTGCAGCTGCCTGCAGGGAGGCTGTAGCCAGGTGGGGTTGGGCTCTCCTCGCAGGCACCCAGCAACAGAACAAGGGGACACAGTCTCAAGTTGTGCCAGGGCAGGTCTAGGCTGGATGTTAGGAGGAAGTTGTTGGCAGAGAGAGTGATTGGCATTGGAATGGGCTGCCCAGGGAGGTGGTGGAGTCACCGTCCCTAGAGGTCTTCAAGCAAAGCCTGGATGAGGCACTTAGTGCCATGGTCTGGTTGACTGGGTAGGGTTGGGTGTTAGGTCGGGCTGGATGATCTTGGAGGTCTCCTCCAGCCTGGTTGATTCTATGATTCTATGATTCTATGAATGGGTTGCCCAGGGAGGTGGTGGAAGCCTCATCCCTGGAGGTGCTTAAGGTCAGGCTGGATGTGGCTCTGAGTAACCTGATCTAGTGTGAGGTGTCCCTGCCCATGACAGGATGGTTGGAGCTGGGTAATCCTTGTGGTCCCTTGCAGCTCTGAATTCTGTGATTCTGTGGTTCTGTAAATATTGATTCTGCTAAAGCAAAGCTCCAGATGATTATTTCCTTCTATATTGTATGTATGTGTTTACTTTTTAAAAACTAGAGGTATTAAGGCTAATCACAACTGCTGCAATTTGTGATAATTGAATTCAGCATTTGAAGGCAAATCTATACTCCACAGAAAACTAAATTACATGCTAAGCACTTATCTAAACTGTGATTCAGAAAATAAACCAACCCACATTATAAATTCTCCCTTTTCCAGCTAAAATATACCCAACCAGCCAAAGAATAAAACCCCAAAAGTCACTTCCTTCTCAAGGAAATACTAATGCCTTTAGGTTTGAAATGATTTGATGTCAAAATAGATGACCTCTGTGCATGAACAGAAACATTAGGAACAGCTTCTTCAACGTGAATGTAGTGGAATACTGAAACAGATTGCCCAGGGAGGTGGTTGAGGTCCCATGCCTGGAGCTATTCAAAGTGAGGCTCAACAGTGATCTGGGCAACCCAATATAGTTGTGGATGTCTCTACTTATTGAAGTGGGGGTTGGAATGGAAGACTTGTTCAATATCTTTATTGATGATCTGGACGAGGGGATTGAGTCCAGCATCAGTAAGTTTTCAGATGACACCAAGCTAGGAGCAGGTGTGGAGCTGTTGGAGGGTAGGAGAGTCCTGCAGAGAGACCTGGCCTGGCTGGCTGGGTGGGCAGAGGCCAATGGGATGAGATTTAACAAGGCCAAGTACAGAGTTCTGTACTTTGGCCACAACAACCCCAAGCAGCACCACAGGCTGGGGCCAGAGTGGCTGAGAGCAGTCAGGCAGAGAGGGATGTGGGGATGCTGGGAGAGAGTAGCTGAAGATGAGCCAGCATTGGAATGGGCTGTCCAGGGAGGTGGTGGAGTTGCCATCCCTGGAGGTGTTCAAGCAAAGAGCTACTGAGGCACTTAGTGCCATGGTCTGATTGACTGGATAGGGCTGGGTGCTAGGTTGAATTGGATGAGCTTGGAGGTCTCTTCCAACCTGCTTAGTTCTATGATTCTAAAATGATGAGAGGTAATGATTTCAAACCCTTAGAGATCCCTTACAACCCAGACCATTCTATGATTGTCAGATATAAAGGCACAACCTGTAGATGTAAAAAGCAGGAGAAGAATATCCAGAGTTTAGAGGCAGATGCCTGAGGTTTCAGGTCCACAACTTGAAATGAAAGCACAAAAATGAAATCTAAGTTCCATATTAACCTGTTTTTAATTATACCAGACTCTACAAGACAATATTTGCTTGAATTTAAGTTTTGCATGTATGCCCAAAAAGACTGAAATATTGGTAGCTGGAGATCAGTTGAAATGAATTATACAGCCAAATAAGCAAAGCTACTGATGTTGCTCCTGCTTGGCGATATGGATCTTTATCTGCTTCAGATAAATTAAAAGAGAATAGAAAAGGAAAGAAATAAGCCTTTATTTCTACAACAATTCTTTGAATTCTATGTTCATTAATTTGATTAAATGTAACTAGGTATCCTGAGGGAAGGTCATAAAGAGCTTGCAGGAAGTTGAGTGTTGTTTTAGCAAGTGTATTCCATCAAACTAAGGAAAATCATCCAAAAAAAAAAAAAAAAAAAAGAAACAATTACTCTGAAGAAGTTGCAAATTCCCTCAGGATCATGGAAACTGAGGGGAAGATACTCACATGGGTTTTAAAGAAATTCAGAAGTTCATAGAATCATAGAATCAAGCAGGTTGGAGGAGACCTCCAAGATCATCCAGGCCAACCTAGCACCCAGCCCTGGCCAATCAACCAGACCATGGCACTAAGTGCCCCAGCCAGGCTTTGCTTCAACACCTCCAGGCACGGTGACTCCACCACCTCCCTGGGCAGCCCATTCCAATGCCAATCACTCTCTCTGACAACAACTTCCTAACAACATCCAGCCTAGACCTGTCCTGGGCACAACTTGAGGCTGTGTCCCCTTCTTCTGGTGCTGGTTGCCTGGGAAGAGCCCAACCCCACCTGGCTACAGCCTCCCTTTAGAGAGTTGTAGACAGCAATGAGCTCTGCCCTGAGCCTCCTCCTCTGCAGGCTGCACACCCCCAGCTCCCTCAGCCTCTCCTCACAGGGCTGTGCTCCAGGCCCCTCACCAGCTTTGTTGCCCTTCTCTGGACACCTTCCATCACCTCAACATCTCTCTGCAATGGAGGAGCCCAGAACTGGACACAGCACTCAAGGTGTGGCCTGAGCAGTGCTGAGCACAGGGACAGAAGAACCTCCCTTGTCCTACTGGCCACACTGCTCCTGATGCAGGCCAGGATGCCATTGGCTCTCTTGGCCACCTGAGCACACTGCTGCCTCTGCTTCAGCTACTATCTACCAGTACCCCCCGCTCCCTTTCTTCCTTTCATCCTTGCATTTTCTCATCCAGAGCTTACCAAACACCTTTTTCCCTCCTTATTTTCCTGTTCCAGCTTTCCCAAGGTGAAAGAAGAAAAGGATTAGCTGAATGAAACATCAGTAAAAAATAAAAAGGAGAGAGAGGGAAGCAGACATCTTATAAAGCAGTCTCTACCTCATCCTGCAGATGGCAAAAACTGTATATTTACTGGAACCTTCCTAGGTTGCTATAATACACTATTTAATGCCACATCAATAAGGAAATTCATTATAGAAGTGGGTTGAAGCTTGATAATAATTAGTTGCAGATTGCACTGATGGCAGATTTCTCCCTTCTGAAGGGCTCTCCACCATCTTCTCAGTCTCAGCTAAAGGAAATGATGATTTATTAGTAGCCATTGATGGGAGCATTGCTCATTGCAGGTTTGTTATTTTCCTAGGTGCAGCACTCAAGAGGAGTACATTGTGAGGAGCACTAAATGTATGGAGGCAAGAAGCAAAATATACCACAGATCCTGATGGAAGAAGCATTTATGTCCAGACTACTGCAAAGTCAAAGCAAGAAACCTGGGGTTTGCAGGAGACTGGAAGAAGGATTCACAAAATCTTTTGGGTTAGAAATGACCTCTAAGATCATCAAGTCCAACCATCCACTCAAGACCACCATGGCCATTAAACCATGACCCAAAGTGCCACGGCCACATCTCGAGCTTGTACCTGACACCTGCCAGAAAGCAAAAGCAGCAAGAACCAACAAAGCTGCATCAAAATTTCCATTTTCTACTCAACAATTCTGATAATGCCCATGGAGAAGTTGAGTAAGCACAAGGGCAATCCTTTGGCATGACCAACAGGAGCCCACCTAGCCAATTCATTCAAGCACAACCACAAACAACTCCAGACAGGAAGATGATGAGAGAGCTGTGGAAAGGAAAATGAAAAAGTGAGAAGAAAGTAGTTCAGTGAGAAAGAGAAGTCTTTGAAGCTCATACTGAGGACAGAAGTCTGTTTGGGACAGCCTAGGACGAGAGGCTGAGGGACCTGGGGCTTTTCAGTCTGGAGAAGAAAAGACTGAGAGGGGATATAATCAATGTTTATACATCTCTGAGGGCTGGGGGTCAGGAGAGGGGGACAGGAGAGGATCACCCTGGGATAGGGCAAGGAGCAATGGATGTAAGCTGCAGCACAGGAGGATCCACTTCAACATAAAGGAGAACTTCTTTAAGGGTCACAGAGCACTGGAACAGGCTGCCCAAAGAGGTTGTGGAGTCTTCTTCTCTGTAGACTTTCAAGGTCTGTCTGGACGTGCTCCTGTGTGACCTGAGCTAGATTGTATGGTCCTGCTGTGGCAGGGGCGTTGGACTTGATGGTCTCTTTGGGTCCCTTCCAAGCCCTGACATTCTGTGATCCTGTGATAGCACAGGGCCCATATTTAATGTGGTCTTACAAGACAGCAAGCACAAGTAGTACAAGCTTACTGATGGAAAGCAGGGCGTTGCTGTTTGAACAGGGATGAGTAACTGAACAGGCTTAGGTCATTCTGATAAGGAGGCACAGCTGCAGAAAAGTGGCCTTGGGGAGGCTATCAGAGAAGCTACTATGGCCCCTACTAATGGGCTGCCTGGGGAGGTAGTGGAGACACTGTCCCTGGGGGTGTTCAAGAAAAGATTGGATGAAGCACTTGGTGCCATGGTCTGGTTGATTGGCTAGGGCTGGGTGCTAGGTTGGACTAGATGGTCTTGGAGGTCTCTTCCAACCTGCTTGATTCTATGACAAGCTGAGAAGTTAGCTGCTGTCTGTAGCTGAGCCGTGTGAGGGGGACTCAAAGAGGGGGCAGGCTGGCCAGCCCTGGGAACAAGCAAACGTTGTGGCTAGCTGTCAAAGGGGGATTAAGGGGGGTAGTTGGTGAGGTCTGCCTCGATGTGTGTGGACAGCCCATACTCTGCCTATGTTAGCCTATCAGAGGTACACACCCCTGTACTGAACTCCTCAATATAAGCATCACTCTTAGCTTCAACAAATGGATTGAACTCCTATGTACCACACTGATACAAGGTCATGTCTTTCTCGCTCCTGTGCAGCCTAAGTGAGGCCAACTCAACAGCAGGGACTCTTTTTCTTTAGGTCTGATAGAAAATACATCAGTCAGCAGGATGGAAGAGCCCTCGTGTTTGACAGCAGTGGGATGGCATCATTAACCTAGCACCTATGGGAACAAATTCTTTGGCCTGCAGTGAGTCCTTCATGTACTTTAAAAATGCAGCTTCTCATTCAGCGTAGCAACTAAAGCCTTAGTGCTGCACAGCACAGAGAGGGGCACATCAGATGGTTAGGAAAGGGGTTGAGAATAGTCATTAAAAGTGAGGCAAAAGAGCACAGCCCAAAGGTATTCTGTGGGGATTGGTACTGTGTTTGAAGTGCATTCAGCTGAATTAGCCTAACAACAATTACACACAAAGCATCCAGGTAAAACAAAGGGACAGCACAAAAGACAAGGCTAAGTTCCTGTTGTGATAAGCAAAGGTCAAGGATGCTAGGTGCACGTTTTTCCAGCTGCAGACAGAACTACACATATGAAATGTGAGATGCTGAATATGTACTTCTAAAAAAGTAGTCCAAAAGCATATGCTTTTAAAAGCACTTTGTAATAATGTTCTATTGAAAAGGGGGAATATAACTAGGATTACTGAGTAACACCAGGGAAGTGATTTTCACTCCCCTTTACGGCATGATAAGACCAACAGAAGCATAATGAGTAGCAATGGGGGTTCATGCTACACAAAAACATTGCTGGAAAATCACAAAGGGTGCAGAAAAGTATTCAAAGGCTGCAGAAAATGCCTTCCTGGGGGAGGTATAAAGGATTCAATCACTAGAGTTTATGCAAAAGAAAGTTAATGATGGTGGCTTCACACTGTCCTAGTGAGAAAATGTCTGTTATTGAGGCACTTGGTGAGAAGAGAGAAAAGAAAAGCAAAAACCAATGTCTGGGAGCTAAACCCAGACAAATCCAATACAAAAATGCACGTGGTTTTAATGCTGATTAATGAGTGGAAAAACAATTAACAGAGGAAGTGATAGATTTTCTCTCTCTATTGATTTCTTCCCATTAAGGCTGACTTTCTAGAAGTTAAACTGTAGCTAAATCAGTTAATGGACATGGGAAAGGGATAGATGGAGATTAGCTGCATAACTGTTTACTGATCCTTCTGGACTTAGAATCATAGAACTGTGTAATGATCCTTCTAGGCTTAGAATCATAGAACTGTTTGCTGATCCTTCTAGGCTTAGAATCATAGAACTGTTTACTGATCCTTCTAGGCTTAGAATCGTAGAACTGTTTGCTGATCCTTCTAGGCTTAGAATCATAGAACTGTTTACTGATCCTTCTAGGCTTAGAATCATAGAACTGTTTACTGATCCTTCTAGGCTTAGAATCATAGAACTGTTTGCTGATCCTTCTAGGCTTAGAATCATAGAACTGTTTGCTGATCCTTCTAGACTTAGAATCATAGAACTGTGTAGTGCTCTTAGAACTGTTTGCTGATCCTTCTAGGCTTAGATTCAGAACCGTTTAGAGATCTGAGAACTGTTTACTGATCCTTCTAGACTTACAATCATAGAACTGTTTATTGATCCTTCTAGACTTAGAATCAGAACTGTTTAGTGATCTTAGAACTGTTTACTGATCCTTCTAGACTTAGAATCATAGAACTGTTTACTGATCCTTCTAGACTTAGAATCAGAACTGTTTAGAGATCTTAGAACTGTTTACTGATCCTTCTAGACTTAGAATCATAAACTGTTTGCTGATCCTTCTAGACTTAGAATCAGAACTGTTTAGAGATCTTAGAACTGTTTACTGATCCTTCTAGACTTAGAATCATAGAACTGTGTAGTGATCTTAGAACTGTTTACTGATCCTTCTAGACTTAGAATCAGAACTGTTTAGAGATCTTAGAACTGTTTACTGATCCTTCTAGACTTAGAATCAGAACTGTTTAGAGATCTTAGAACTGTTTACTGATCCTTCTAGACTTAGAATCATAGAACTGTGTAGTGATCTTAGAACTGTTTGCTGATCCTTCTAGACTTAGAATCAGAACTGTTTAGAGATCTTAGAACTGTTTACTGATCCTTCTAGACTTAGAATCAGAACTGTTTAGAGATCTTAGAACTGTTTACTGATCCTTCTAGACTTAGAATCATAGAACTGTGTAGTGATCTTAGAACTGTTTGCTGATCCTTCTAGGCTTCCAATCATAGAACTGTTTAGAGATCTTAGAACTGTTTGCTGATCCTTCTGGACTTACAATCACAGAACTGTTTAGAGATCTTAGAACTGTTTACAGATCCTTCTAGACTTAGAATCATAGAACTGTTTGCTGATCCTTCTAGGCTTAGAATCAGAACTGTTTAGAGACCATAGAACTGTTTGCTTATCCTTCTGGACTTACAATCACAGAACTGTTTAGAGATCTTAGAACTGTTTACTGATCCTTCTAGACTTAGAATCATAGAACTGTTTAGAGATCTTAGAACTGTTTACTGATCCTTCTAGACTTAGAATCATAGAACTGTTTAGAGATCTTAGAACTGTTTGCTGATCCTTCTAGGCTTAGAATCATAAAACTGTTTGCTGATCCTTCTAGACTTAGAATCAGAACTGTTTAGAGATCTTAGAACTGTTTGCTGATCCTTCTAGGCTTAGAATCAGAACTGTTTAGAGATCTTAGAACTGTTTGCTGATCCTTCTAGGCTTAGAATCAGAACTGTTTAGAGATCTTAGAACTGTTTACTGATCCTTCTAGGCTTAGAATCATAGAACTGTTTAGAGATCATAGAACTGTTTACTGATCCTTCTAGACTTACAATCACAGAACTGTTTAGAGATCTTAGAACTGTTTACTGATCCTTCTAGACTTAGAATCATAGAACTGTTTAGAGATCTTAGAACTGTTTACTGATCCTTCTAGGCTTAGAATCATAGAACTGTGTAGTGATCTTAGAACTGTTTACTGATCCTTCTAGACTTAGAATCATAGAACTGTTTAGTGATCCTTCTAGACGTAGAATCATAAGGTTTGTGTTCCAGGCCTTTCACCAACTTGTTGCCCTTCTCTGGACACCTTCCAGCATCTCAACATCTCTCTTGAATTGAGGAGCCCAGAACTGGACACAGGGCTCAAGGTGTAGCCCGAGCAGTGTTGAGTACAGGGGCAGAAGAACTCCCTTGTCCTGCTGCCCACACTGTTCCTGATGCAGCCCAGGATGCCATTGGCTCTCTTGGCCATCTGGGCACACTGTTGGCTCATGTTCACCTACAATCTACCAGAACCCCCAGCTCCCTCTCTGCCTGGCTGCTCTCAGCCACTCTGTCTCCAGCCTGTAGTGCTGCTTGGGGTTGTTGTGGTCAAAGTGTAGAACCCTGCACTTGGCCTTCTTCAATCTCATCCCAGATATTTTGTTTACCAACCATGCTTCTGATTGTCCACTACACAACTGTAAGGATGGACACTTTCAAAGGAAGGAAAAAAGAACCTCTCATTGCAGAATTACTGATAGAAGGAACCTGCCTCTACAATGGATTTCACAGCTTGGCCTTGTGATTTTTATGATGATGCTTAACCCAAAATCGTAACAATGAGGCATTTTAATGGTTGCTGCATGTTTTATGTCTGATTTAATTGACTGTGCCATTTGAGACACGAATGGCATTTTAGCTGACAAAGTCCACAATAAATACAGCTGCTGGCAGGGTAATTATCCCCAGACATTTATTCATCTGTATGTTTCCAGGCAGCAAGGTGTCTGTGTTTCTATAGATGTGGTAGTTAGCTTTGTCTGTTTCACCAGGGTTGATCACAGAATCACAGAAACATTCAAGTTGGAAAAGCCTCTCAGGATCATCAAATCCAACCCAGAATCCTACTTTACAGGATTCACCTTAAACCATAGCCCTTAGCACCACATCCAAATGACACCTAAACACATCCAAGGTTGGTGACTTCAGTACATCCCTGGGCAGCTCATTCCAGTTCCTGACCACTCTCTCCGTGAAAAACCTTTTCCTAATGTCCAATCTAAACCTCCCCAACCTCATCTTGAGGCCATTCCCCCTTGTTCTGTCTCCAGTTCCTTGTGAGAAGAGTCCAGCAGCAGCCTCTCCATAATGTCCCTTCAGGTAGCTGTAGACAGCAATGACATCTCCCTCAGCCTCCTCTGTTTCACACTAACCATCCCCAGCTCGCTCAGTTGCTCCTCGTAAGATTTATTCCCCAGGCCCTTCCCCAGCTTCCTTGCCCTCCTCTGGACCTGCTCCAGCACCTCCACATCTCCCTTGTATTGCAGTGGCCAAAACTGAACACAGCACTCAAGGCGTGGCCTCACCAGAGCTGAGTCCAAGGGGATAATCACCTCCCTGCTACCTCCCTGCTCCTGCTGGCCACAGCATTGCTAATCCCAGCCAGGATGCCATTGGCATTCTTGGCCACCTGGGCACACTGCTGGCTCATATTCAGCTCCTGTCTATTACAGCCCCCAGGTCCCTTTCTGCCAGGCAGCTCTCCAGCCACACTGCCCCAAGCCTGTAGCATTGCTTGGGGTCGCTGTGACCCAAGTGCAGAACCTGGCATTTGGCCCTGTTGAAACTCATCCCATTAGTGTTGGCCCATTGATCTAAGGCTATCCAAGTCTCTCTGACAGCACTTTCAGTGAAAAAAATCTTTCCTAAAGACTGGCCTAAACCTATCCTAGTACAGCCTGAGTAACTCTGCTCACCTCTTGTTTCTGCTTCAAAGGAAAGGAGCTGGAATCATAGAATCATAGAATCAACCAGGTTGGAAGGGACCTCCAAGATCATCCAGTCCAACCTAGCACCCAGCCCTAGCCAATAGTGATAGTGTTCTATCACTAATTGCCTGTGAGAAGAGACCAACACCTTTCTATACTCTCCTTCTAGGTAGTCGTAGAGGGTGGTAAGGACTCCTCTCATCCACCTCTTCCTCAAACTAAACAGTCCCAGTTTCCTCAGCTCCTCTTCACCAGTCTCATTCACCAGCTCGGTTGCTCTTCTTTCCATCTGCTCCAGCTCCTCATGATCTCAAGCTGTGACCTCAGCAAGGCTAAATCTAGGGGGAAAATCACCTCTTGTATTCTGCAAGTGTAGAGGGGCCTCAGGAGTTTAACCTTACCAGGCTAAAGCTAACCTTTGTGAATTTAATCTACACATGCTTATGTGCTGTAATTTAGTACTTGCCCAGGGAGAAAGTGGTGCTATAAATTTTATTTCCCCCATCTGCTGTGGATTAAGTGGTCTGTAAAGATAAACAATAAGTCACTTGAAATTTATCCTTGCATTTTTAGCTTTGTGGAACCACTTTCTTGTCATATTCAGACACATCAATACAATCTTGACCTTGCCCAGAGTCTAGGAAGCAGCTCTTACTCAAAATCCAGGGCAGCAAAAATAGGTTTTGGAGCAATTTGCTTCCTGAAAAATGCCTGCAGGTACCTGACTGATTGCTAGGGCTAGTTATAGACACAGCAGTGACAAAGAGACACCTAATAGTTGACAGCACAAATTTACAGCACTGGAAAGTGATGCATATGGTCACATATTTTGTACTGGTCAACTGAATTTAAGAGGAACTATGATCCAGGGTTTGCAGCCCAGAGAGCCAAGCAGAGCCTGGGCTGCAGCAGGAGGAGTGTGGCCAGCAGGACAAGGGAGGTGATTCTCCCCTTCTACTCCGCTCTGCTGAGACCCCACCTGGAGTACTGCATCCAGCTCTGAAGCATCTATTACAAGAGGGATGTCGAAGTGTGTCCAGAGCAGGGCCAGGAGGATGCTCAGAGGCTGCAGCAGCTCTGCTGTGAGCACAGACTAAAAGAGTTGGGGCTGTGCAGGCTGGAGAAGCTGAGACTCTGAGGTGACCTTCTTGTGGCCTTCCAGGATCTGAAGGGGGCCTACAAAAAAGCTGGGGAGGGACTTTTTAGGCTATCAGGAAGTGCCAGGACTGGAGGGAATGGAGCAAAGCTGGAGGTGAGGAGATTCAGAGTGGTTGTGAGGAGGAAGTTGTTGAGCAGGAGAGTGGTGAGAGGCTGGAATGGGTTGCCCAGGGAGGTGGTTGAGGCCCCATGGCTGGAGGTGTTTGAGGCCAGGCTGGCTGAGGCTGTGGGCAGCCTGCTCTAGGGTAGGGTGTCCCTGGGCATGGCAGGGGGGTTGGAACTGGCTGCTCCTTGTGCTCCCTTCCAACCCTGCCTGATTCTATGATTCTATACTGATGTGTGTGAGCAAAGAGAACTTTCTGAGGATGAGGAAAGCAGGACTCTAATAAACCCTTGAAGCACCTGCCATTGATTTCCAGGGCATCCTTCAACTAGAACACCCAGAATAACAAGACTGGTTTCTATTCTTGGTTTCTCCTTTCCCTGATATAGGTAAATTAACAGCACTGCCAGCTGAAGATGTGAACTTGATTGGGCTTTTTTTCCCCTCCAAAACTGTGCAAGGTTTAGCAAATTCTGTCAGAACTTGTCAAAGTGTAGAGTCTTGAACCTGGGAAAGAGCAACCCCAGCTATTAGTATAGGCTGGGGACTGAACTGTTGGAAGGCAATGAAGGGGAAAAGGATTTGGGGGTCCTAGTGGATGGGAGTCAGCATCCATGAGTCAGCAATGTGCTCTGATTTGGAGGTCCTAGTGGATGGGAGTCAGCATCCATGAGTCAGCAATGTGCTCTGATTTGGAGGTCCTAGTGGATGGGAGTCAGCATCTATGAATCAGCAATGTGCTCTGGCTGCCAGGAAGGCAGATGTCATTCTGGGGTGTATTAGAGGGACTGTGGTCAAGAGAGGTTCTCCTCCCCCTCTACTCTGCTCTGGTGAGGCCACACCTGGAGTACTGTGTTCATTTCTGGGCACTCCCATTCAAGAGGGACATAGAACTGATTGAGTGTCCAGCACAGAGCCACAAAGATGCTGAAGGGAGTGGAACAACTCTGTTATGAGAAGAGCCTGAGGGAGCTGTGCTGCTGGGAGGGGAGGAGTCTGAGAGGTGACCTCAGCAGTGGTTATCAATGTGTGCAGGGTGAGTGGCAGGAGGCTGGAGCCAGGCTCTGCTGGGTGATGCCCAATGACTGAACAAGGGGCACTGGGAGGCAGCTGAGCCATAGGAAGCTTCATTTAAACATGAGGAGAAATTTTTACCCTGTGAGAGTGCCAGAACCCTGAAACAGGCTGCCATGGGGGGCTGTGGAGTCTCCCTCTCTGGAGATATTCCAAACCCACCTGGATGTGTTCCTGTGTGGTCTGCTCTAGGTGATGCTGCTCAGGCAGGGGGGTTGGACTGGCTGAGCTTTGGAGGTCCCTTCCAGCCCCTCGTATTCTGTGAGTCTGTGAATGTGTGAAACATATTTTTTTGCATCTTAGCCTAGAGATCCATACAACTTCTTTGAATTGCTGCTCACTTTTGTATGCTTTTATTAGCAAGAAATGGTATGTGCAGTCAGTGAGTTAGAAAAATCAATACACTTCAGCATTTAAATGTTAACACAGTTTTCAAATTGTCTTCTAGGCTAATGAAACCAGGATGCTGAAGGGACTGGAGCACTGTGTTGTGAGGAAAGGCAGAGGACCCTGGGGCTGTTTAGACTGGAGAGGAGAAGGCTGAGAGGGGATCTGGTCCATGTCCATAAATACCTGAGGGGTAGGGGTCAGGAAGGAAGGGACAGGGACAGCCTCTGCTCACTCGTGTACTGTGACAGGACAAGGGGCAGTGGATGGAAACTGTAGCACAGGAAGTTCCACCTCAACTTGAGGAAGAATTCTTTAGTGTAAGGGTGACAGAGCACTGGAAGAGGCTGCCCAGAGAGGTTGTGGAGTTTCCTTCTCTGGACACTTTCAGGACCCATCTCGAAGCGTTCTTGTGCAACCTGCACTAGATTCTACGGTCCTGCTCTGGCAGGAGCTTGGACTTGATCTATGGAGATACCTTCCAAGCCCTAACATCTTGTGATCCTGTAAAACAGTGAATCTAGTTCTAATGCTGATCTAAATACAGGTGTTCTTTTCCTTTGAGAAGAGCAAAGACACTTTGCTTGCATTACAGCAGCTGTTACTCAGGCTAATGTATGCAACATCTATTATGTGACAGTTCTAAGTGTAGTAGCCTTATACTTTCCATGTGTGCTAGCTTCAGCCTAGATGAGATGTTTTGGTGAGAAGACTTAGATGCAAGGCTGTGAAAAGGAAACAATGGTGATGTCTGCTTCACTCATAGGCTTGCTGAGATGGATAAGAACAACATAAATATAGATAACAGAGTCTCTCTCTGGACTCTGGGGCTGCACAAACTTCTCTCTTTAACCTAACTTGCTGCCTGACTAATCCTTCTGCTTCCTAACCACCCTGCCTAGCCCTGCAAACTCACCTTGAACATAAGGCAAAGTCTGGGGTAAGGTAGAGGAGTGGGAAGAAGGTGGAAGGGTGGTTGGGAGACCCTCCTGGGGACTCAGGTTTCTGGGATGGGTTTTGTGTTTCTGTATTACTTTTTAACTTCTCTATAGCTGTATAGCTTATAAATACCTGCTTGTATATTGTGCTAAGCTGTAAATATAAAGAATCATAGAATCAAGCAGGTTGGAAGAGACCTCCAAGATCATCCAGTCCAACCTAGCACCCAGCCTTAGCCAATCAACCAGACCATGGCACTAAATGCCTGTCAAGATCCAGAGGAGCAGCGATTAACAGTATCTCTGTCCAGAGGAGCAAGACCAGTCCTTATGGATTCCGTGTTGTGAAATTAAGGTGCAGACGAGACCATATATCAGCTCAAAACTATTTATTAAAGGATAAGGTTGGGCAAAACAGAGGGAGAGAGGGGAGAGAGGGGGGAGAGAAAGATCAGAACAGAGGGAGAGAGGGCAGAAGGGGGAGAGAGAAAGATAAAGAGAATGATGGAGAAGAGAAGAAGGAGCAGGGAAGGAAAAAAGCTGTGATCATATTACCCTCAGTCGCAGATGGAGGGGAGAGAGAGAGAGAGAGAGAGAGAGAGATGGGTGCGTGGCCCAGAGATGATCTTCTGTGGAGTTTGTCAGAGTTTCTTCGGGTGGTGTGCAGCTCTGGTGGTCTGGTGGTGGTCTGCCCTCAGTGGTCCGGTGGAGGTGACATTGGTGGTCCGGTGGAGGTGCCACTGGTGGTCCGGTGGAGGTGCCACTGGTGGTCCGATGGAGGTGCCACTGGTGGTTCGGTGGAGGTGACACTGGTGGTCCAGTGGAGGTGCCACTGGTGGTCCGATGGAGGTGCCACTGGTGGTCCGGTGGAGGTGCCACTGGTGGTCCGATGGAGGTGCCACTGGTGGTCCGGTGGAGGTGCCACTGGTGGTTCGGTGGAGGTGACACTGGTGGTCCAGTGGAGGTGCCACTGGTGGTCCGATGGAGGTGCCACTGGTGGTCCGGTGGAGGTGCCACTGGTGGTCCGATGGAGGTGCCACTGGTGGTCCGATGGAGGTGCCACTGGTGGTTCGGTGGAGGTGACACTGGTGGTCCAGTGGAGGTGCCACTGGTGGTCCGATGGAGGTGCCACTGGTGGTCCGGTGGAGGTGCCACTGGTGGTCCGATGGAGGTGCCACTGGTGGTCCGGTGGAGGTGCCACTGGTGGTCCGGTGGAGGTGCCACTGGTGGTCCGGTGGAGGTGCCACTGGTGGTTCGGTGGAGGTGCCACTGGTGGTCCGATGGAGGTGCCACTGGTGGTCCGGTGGAGGTGCCACTGGTGGTTCGGTGGAGGTGACACTGGTGGTCCGGTGGAGGTGCCACTGGTGGTCCGGTGGAGGTGCCACTGGTGGTCTGCTAGGAGTGCCACACTCTGGCAGGCATTTCTCCTGCCTTTTTATGCAGTTTTCTGCTCAGTGTCCAGCTGCAGCTCCCCAGGGCATCTTCCTGTGCATTCTCATGCATTCGCAGGGGTCCGGTGCCACCGGGGAGAGGGCCTCCGCCCCCTCCCTGGCTACACCTGTCCATACCCTGAATGCACATAAACCTTTTCCCTTGGGGGTAGCTGAGATAAGATGTAGGCCTCCTGGGCATTGCAGCCAGGCTGAGGTCCAGGAGTTTCAAAGGTGTTGTCTGTTGATTTGCATCCCTGAGCTTTGGGCCAAGCCCCGAGCCTGAGTCCCAGAAGTAACAAGATTAAGGAGAGATGATGCAATCTTTATCTTTGTTGATTAAGGAGAGGCGATGCAATCTTTTTTATCTTTGTTGATTAATGAGAGAGAGGATTTAGACTCTCACAATGCCTCATCCAGTCTTTTCTTGAACACCTCCAGGGATGGTGACTCCACCACCTCCCTGGGCAGCCCATTCCAATGGCAAATCACTCTTGTATATGGTGCTAAGCTGTAGATATAAAGCTTCATTCAATTTCCAGATTTGGCTGAGTCTAGTCTGGGTGCTTTTTCACAAGTGTAGGGGGTGGGCAGATAACTCCCAAACCATCACACCATGAACTGTGATCAGGGATAGAGAAGAGAAAAACCAGAAACCAAAAATGATGACCCACCAGCATGGTTTTTCATGTGGCAGCTGGTTTAATTCTGTCAAACTTACAGCTTCAGGTCTGATGCTTAGAAAACTTCATGAGCCTTAAAGATATCCCTACTGACTTCTGCATTAGCATGTATAAGATAAAAGCAAAGGCAATTCTTAAACCATTACCATGGCAACGTTATTAATGCTATGTTAGTTAAGACTGCAGCAATGCTTCTATTTTTAAAAGCACAACAGAGCTTCCTTCTCTTTAGTAGCTCATACAAAATGGAAAGTGTACAGAAATATTTACTCCCTTGCCTGCCTCACCACAACATATCATTGACTAAAATAATACCCACTCATCACTGGAAAGGGTAGGAAAGCTTTGCTGATTGATGTGCTACATTAAAAATGTAATATCCTCATGCAGATATTTCAGTTACAGCTGATACAGAAGCAATACTGAACATTCCAATGAATCTTTGGGATGAGATTTAACAAGGCCAAGTGCAGGGTTCTACACTTTGGTCACAACAACCCCAAGCAGCACTATAGGCTGGAGACTGAGTGGCTGGAAAGCAGCCAGGAAGAAAGGGACCTGGGGGTACTGATAGATAGTAAGCTGAAGATGAGGCAGCAGTGTGCTCAGGTGGCCAAGAGAGCCAATGGCATCCTGGCCTGCATCAGGAACAGTGTGGCCAGTAGGACAAGGGAGGTTATTCTGCCCCTGTACTCAGCACTGGTCAGACCACACCTTGAGTGCTGTGTCCAGTTCTGGACCCCTCAATTTAAGAAAGATGTTGAGGTGCTGGAACATGTCCAGAGAAGGGC
Organism: Pogoniulus pusillus; assembly: GCF_015220805.1. NCBI lineage: Eukaryota > Metazoa > Chordata > Aves > Piciformes > Lybiidae > Pogoniulus > Pogoniulus pusillus. The sequence goes on from NC_087272.1 coordinate 36,719,895, forward strand.
AACAAAGCTGGTGAGGGGCCTGGAACACAAATCCTATGAGGAGAGGTTGAGGGAGCTGGGCCTGTTTAGCCTGGAGAAGAGGAGGCTCAGAGGTGATCTTATTACTGTCTACAACTACCTGAAGGGGCATTGTAGCCAGGTGGGGGGTGGCCTCTTCTCCCAGGCAACCAGCAATAGAACAAGGGGACACAGTCTCAAGTTGTGCCAGGGTAGGTCTAGGCTGGATGTTAGGAAGAAGTTCTTCACAGAGAGAGTGATTGGCATTGGAATGGGCTGCCCAGGGAGGTGGTGGAGGCACCGTCCCTGGGGGTCTTCAAGAAAGGACTGGATGAGGCACTTAGTGCCATGGTCTGGTTGATTGGATAGGGCTGGGTGCTAGGTTGGACTGGATGATCTTGGAGGTCTCTTCCAACCTGGTTGATTCTATGATTCTGTGATTCTATGATCTTCTCATTTGGACTGTACAGCCAATGTGTTTTCCACCCATTCTAGCAGCAGCTGCTACATAAGGATGCCTGTGTGTATGTACATGCACCTGGGGTGGTTTGAGGCTGGGTAGTGCCTTTAAGAAACTGCAGACCTCCAGGAACTGGAGTGTCCAGGAGGTGTACTGGAAAGTGCAATCTTTGTATTCATGGACTCAGAGAATCAACCAGGACCTCCAAGCTCATCCAGTCCATCCTATCACCCAACCCTAGCCAATCAACCATGGCACTAAGTGCCCCATCCAGTCTTGAACACATCCAGGGATGGCAACTTCACCACCTCCATGGGCAGCCCATTCCAATGCCAATCACTCTCTCTGACAACAACTTCCTCCTAACATCCAGCCTAGACCTCCCCTGGCACAACTTGAGACTCTGTCCCCTTCTGTTGTTGCTTGCCTGGCAGAAGAGACAAATTGCTGCCCATAGCATATACAGAAAGAGGATCACATTGGTTACCTTTGAGTAGCTGCAAACAGTAATTAGGGATGATGTCCTATGAGCCCTACTGCTGTGAAGGTAGCAAACACTGAGGTATCTAAATTATGAGCTGAAGTAATTGGTGGCAAATAACACTGCAAATTTCACTTGGCAAATTCAGTGTTGAACCCCCCCATGCCACGAGCAGCAACACCTCACACTAGATCAGGCTGTCTACAGCCTCATCCAGCCTGGCCTTAAACACCTCTAGAGATGAGGCTTCAACCACCTCCCTGAGTAACCCATTTCAGAGTCTCACCACCCTCAAGGTGAAGAACTTCTTCCTAACATCCAGTCTGTATCTACCCATTTCTAGTTTTGTTCCATTCCCCCCAGTCCTCTCACTATATGGCATCCTAAAAAGTCCTTCCCCAGCTTTCTTGTAGCCTCCTTAAGACACTGAAAGGCCACAATAATAATAATGACAAGACAGCTACCATCACCAGGTCTTTTTCCAGTGATTTTCCTTCATTGATACACCATAGAAAGCAACTCTGCATTCTTTGCCTTATGGAGTTAATTTAAACATGCTCCTTATCACTAATAAGCCAAATAACTCTGTGGCACTGGCACAGTTCATAGTTCTATAATTCACCTGAAGTACTAAATTATTAATAATTGCTGCTCAGTTGTAATTAGGATCTAAAGAGAGCTGTTGTTTGCATTGCTAGTCTGATGGCCTATTTTCTCCTTCCTTTCTCAAGTGCAAGTGTCCCCATAGGTAGGCAATGAAGCACATAGGAACTTGGCAACTTTAAAGGGAAACTGCATCAAGGCTTCTGTTATGCTAAGATTTTCTACAGTTTTCTTACCCCAAAAAAGCCTTCTTGCAACAGGCTGCAACACCTTCCATAGGAATGACTGTCCTAGTACCCAACAAAATCATAGACTCAGGCAGGATTGGAAGGGACCACAAGGACCACCCACTTCCAAACACCCTGCCATGCCCAGGGACACTCTACCCTAGAGCAGGCTGCACACAGCCTCAGCCAGCCTGGCCTCAACCACCTCCCTGGGCAACCCATTCCAGCCTCTCACCACTCATGCTCAACAACTTCCTCCTCACATCCAGTCTGAACCTACTCATCTCCAGTTTTGCTCCATTCCCCCTAGTCCTGTCACTACCTGAATTTGTCTCATTCTCAGTGATGGTGAAGAGCAGATGAGAGAACACCACCAGAACAGAGCAATTTGGCACCACTGCTTTCCCAGAACACTGTCCCAGCCTCCAATATTTTGCATCTTAAGGACTTTGCCAAGATTTACATGGCTGTATTTAATTGTAAGTGTCACTGATTTGCTTCCTGAGGTTTTGAACTCCTGTAAACTTATCACAGAGTCACAGCAACATTCTGATTGAAAAGCCCCTCAGGACCATCAAGTCCAACTGTTATCCCTATTCAAAGTAGTTAACCCTTAAACCATATCCTCAAGCATCACATCCAAACAACCTTTAAACACACCTAGAGTCGGTGACTCCACCACCTCCCTGGGCAGCTCATTCCAATGCCTGACCACTCTTGCTGGGAGAACAATGTTTCCTAATGTCCAGTCTAAACCCACCCAGTTGCAGATTGAGGCCATTCCTTCTTGTTCTATCACTATTTACCTGTGAGAAGAGACCAGCAGCAGCCTCTCCACAGCATCCTTTCAGGTAGCTGTCACACTATGTCACGTTGTGGAGCTCTCTCTAGCTCCACTGTCAATCACACATAGATAAACATAGAATCATAGAATCAAGCAGGTTGGAAGAGACCTCCAAGATCATCCAGTCCAACCTAGCACCCAGCCCTACCTAGCACCCAGCCCTATCCAGTCAACTAGACCATGATCTAAAGAGATCACAGATGTAATAAACTTCCTTTAGTTTCTTTTGCATAAGCCTGTAATTAAATCACAGAGTCATAGAACAGTAAGGGGTGGAAGGTATCTCTGAAGCTCAGCAAGTCCAACCTCCATGCCAAAGCAGGCCACACAGGAAGGCACCCAGGCAAGCTTTGAATGTCTTCAGAGAAGGAGACTCCACAACCTCTCTGGGCAGTCTGGAGCTGTTCAAGGCAGGATTGGATGTGACACTTGGTGCCATGGTCTAGCCTTGAGCTCTGTACTAAAGGGTTGGACTTGATGATCAATGAGGTCTCTTCCAACCTTGGTGATGCTGTGAGACTGTAATCCTATGGCAATCAAGTCTTCTCCTGGAGGCATGGGTGGGGAGAATTCAATCAATACTTCTCACTGTCCTTAGCAATACCTCCCGGAGGTCTGTGCTACCCACTGCTCAGTCAGGAGGAAAGAGTAATTGTTCCAGATGTTCCTGAGTCAATGTTATCAGTGGTGTAACAGCACAGAAGCCAGTGGTGACCTGATAAGTTGCACTTAAAGGAAAGGCTGTTTTTCTCACGGGGAAAAGAAAGCTTCTGCTCAGAATTTAAAGGCTTTCAGATTGCTTCAGCTCTATTTCATGTCGCAAAGGCTAACATGGCCCCTGATTAGCAGCAGCGTTTGCTGCTTGATTTAACTCCT